>NC_072733.1:188076876-188179654 GCF_026930045.1 Uloborus diversus
GAGTATTTCCGAACATGGGGCATATCTTTGCAAATGAAGGATTTTGTAACATCAAAAAAGACATCTTGTTAGTTATAGCTCTGCATGCTTAGCGCTATATTTTATTTATTGCATGTGTGTGTTTTCTACGATGAAACAATCTTTAAGAATCGTTTTTTTTTTGTTTTTTGTTTTTTTTTTAAGTTGGATAAAGTGAATGTTAACCTGATAGTTGACACCTTCAATTTTGCTGCTACCTTTATGGATATGTTAGTACTATTGCGATAAGAAAAAAAATGAAGATTTTTCTTCTCAAATCCCTCTTTGGCCCTCTAGTAAACACTTTTAAAAGGATTCAGAAACGTTGCAGCTGTTGTGCCCAGATTCTGCCAGTAACATATCTCGCAAAAAACCAGGAACGTTTTCCGTTAAAATTCAGTAACCTTCCTGAAAAATCCAGAAATTTTTTCCAGTTTAAAATCAGTCGTGTCTCTGGCACTTCAGAGTATCTTAGGTAGGGATAATATAACAGCTCCAAAAGCTGCATTGCAACCATGGCCAAAGCTAAGCCAGAATTGCAAGTATCAAGCATCTCACTTGATTGCAATTCTTGCAGAACTACGTAGTCCAAAGACTTATTCGCTCCTTTTGAGGACTTAATCAGTCTGGACGAGCCGTAATCGAATTGAAGCCGATACACCTTGTAAATGCTCTCAGTTAATCTTTAAACGGGGAGCTAAAAAAATTTTTTACTACAGAGAGACAGTCTGTTTTCATGAACTTGCAAAGCAGCGTAGTCCATACTTATTTGCTCCCTCTGGAAGCTTAATCAGCATGGACGGGCCGTAAGCAACCTGAAGCCGATTCACTTTATAAATACGCAAAGTTAATCTTTAAACTGGGAGCTAAAAATATTTTTTACACCAGTAAGAAGTGTGCACTCGTGCTACTTGTAGCAATTCAGGAAACTTTTTGACAATGATGCTTGATATTTCCAGGAAGTGGATAAAAATCATTGAAATCCCGAAACGCTACTCGGAAATACTCAGTAACGTTTCGGATTTTTTTTTTTACAGTGAAGGACAAAGTTTGGGTCCATGAATATATTGTGTTGAATATATGATTGTTTTGCTTCAAAAGCAAAGAGTGACCCATGACAGTGTTTTTAAAATGTGGATACTACTTGATACTAGCTACATATTAAAAGAAATATTTTGGTGGGTCAAGCATAAAGTTGAAGGCAAAGGTTAATTAAAAATACTATTGTCGTTGTTTTTTTTTTTTTTTTTTCCCTTTCTGTCCGGATATCTGCTAAAGCAATGGTTCACAACCTCCTGGTTGTGACCCCAAATAGATCTGCGAAGCATTTCTCTTGGTGTCGTGACATTATTCCTACTTTAAAAGTGTATCATACTATAACGTTTTTAAAGTATTGCATACTAAGAGAAAATTATGGGCTGCGTCACAATTTGTCCACCTTTAAAAAAAATAACTCTTTTAAATAAAGCATGGAATATAGTTATCACAACACATGATTTTTTGCAAGCTCTTCTGTCTGAAGTTTTAGTTATTTTATCAAAATCATTTCAAATATTTTCACAGTAAATATTGTAATGCTTCTTGAATAATTCAAGTCACAAATTATATTTTATGTGCACCTCATTTCATTTCTTTTTACTATACGAAAACTCATACTTCTTCAAAACACTTATTCATTAATGAGAAATCTGCATAATTTACCTCAGAGCAATGATATTATTTATGCGTCACATAAACATCGGGGGGAAACTTTAAGGGTAGGTAGGGTAGTTAAAAGGATTCAGAACTGCATAACAGCGTTAGATCCAGCTAAGAGTATTAAAGTATGCACTGCTGCTGAATCGTGGTAACAACTGCGGAACCATCTTCAACGAGTCAGTCTGTAAGCCTCCTTCAACTGTGTTGTATAGGGTTCGTTGGCGTTGCAATACCTTTAACTTAAAATTTAACTAATTGAAGTTGTGTGCGAATATGTTAACTATTAATAATTGCCCTTATATACACTGTTAATGGTGTTTACGGTGTTTAATATTAAAAGTAGTTAAAAACAATTATAATATAAGAATTTTTTCTTATAAAAAAAAAACTGTTGGGGAAAACGTTGCAGAAATACGTTTTTATTGTATAAATTAAATCTCAATTTTCCCGTGTAGTATGGTTTTGATAAGATTAGTACGTTAATTAACATTTTTAATTAAAGATGCTTCTAACGGAATTAAAACATTAAAAAAAATATATAAATCATTTAACTGCTAAAGACAAAAAATCTAGTAGAGGTGTTAAAAATATCTCTGTTCGGAAGTTTTTTTTTTTCCTTTCGACCAGACATTATTTTTTCGGGTCATAAAAATCATGTTACACGTCAGGCATCTTTTCAGTTTTTCAATTGCTATACGAATCATGGAGCATGGGTATTTGTAGATTCTTCCAAGGATTCTCATATACCTCCTGAAGCGGGGACACAATAAGGATGGATATTCTCATATATCCATCCTTATTGTGTCCCCGCTTCATTTTATCACCGCCACTAGTAAATTAGTTAGACTCGTCTAGGATTACATAATTGCAAGTGCTTAAATCCATGGGGGCCTATATGCAAAATTTAAAGGGAGGGGGGCTCAGATGTTTTCCCCCTGGTTTAGCAGGATGTTTTCCCCATGGAAACCGATTTCAGTACAGATTCGAGTTATTAAAGTTTGACATTTTTAATAACTCTTTAATTAATGGCTAGAAAAGAAATGTTTTTACATTTTGCAAAGAAAAAAGTAATAAAAGCAAGAAATTTCTAATTTCTAAAGGGGGCTTGAGCCCTCACTGCCCCCCCCCCCCATATGAGCGCCCAATGATTAAATCCTTAACAACTTAGGATCCCTAACTAAAATTGGAGCTTTGTATTTTAGAAACATTTGTAAATGGTAAGTTTTTCACTCTCTGTAAAATCGTAAATCTACAATGATACATATGGTTTTTATAACTTGTGCCGTTTATAGCAACTCCTGTTATAGTTCTAGCATAAATATTCTCGTGTCAACATGTCCTCCAAGCTAAATTGCTCTTACATTTATTATCTTCAATATTGTGAAATATTGTACTACACAAATCTGTGACGATTTTTTTTGTGTTAATATTTCCAAAATTTTCTGGCTTTAATTTATTTTTAAATTCCATAATGCACTCTTTTCCCTACTTTCATGATTTCAGATTGTCTTACATATTTACACCTCAAACTCATTTTAAAAATATACATATAAACTTTTATTCATTGTGAACGTTTCAGCTACACGCAAAACTTTCTTAATCATCCTTTAAAAAGTAGAACTTTTGGATCACTGCGCTATAATGAGATTTCATATGATCAAAGGCTGTTGTCTTCAGAAACTTACGCACCAATCCCAAGACAGAATCATATTTTGAAGACGTTGAAAATTCTTTAATGAAATAAAATGTGTAAGAACTCGAAAGCAAGCTTGGAAGTTTGCAGAAAATCCTTCCTGGAAAATCTCGGAAATTTTCTCAAATTTATTTTCTCAACTAGTGAAGGTTTTACCCTGCAGAGTTATAGAATATTTTATGGATGGTTTAGTAGTCATCGGTTACGAAACGTATGAAAAACTATTTGGTTTTTAAGGTAAAAACTAGATGCAATGGCTATATACCCAAATTTACTTTCTACTAAGTGGCCAGAAAGATACAGGTAGTTATCAAAATAATGGAAATACCTATTAATAAAACTGACATATTTGAATGTGCTTCGTAAGTAATGAAGAACAAAATAGGTATCTGTTTATATATATATATATATATATATATATATATATATATATATATATATATATATATATATATATATATATATATATATATATAATAATGCACATATTCTGGTTGTACAGAGTGACTTAATTGAAGTTCTGGAAGACTTGGATTTTTTTCAAGAACGTGAAATATCGGGCCCCTCAAACTTTAAAAGAGGCCAAATTGTTGGAGCGCGTCTAACTGGAGCAAGTGCAACTGAAATATCTCAACTTTTTGGTGTTTCTAGAGGTACAGTATCTGAAGTCATGAGAGCATATAAACAACGCGGTACGACGAGCTCGGCAAAAGTAAAATAGCGGACGGAAAGAGAAGCTCAATAAAAGAAACCGACGGGTATTGAAGCGGATTGTAATGTCTAAAAAGCGAACACAACAGCAGCAAAGGTGACCACAGAACTCAATCACCATCTGGATTCACTAGTGTGAGTGATTGCAGTCAGAAGGCACCTTTATTTACCGAACATTTACGGCATAGTAGTCATTCCCAACATATTTGTCACAAAGTGTTTCCATTATTTTGATAACTACCTGCATTTTGTTGCTTACACCAGTTAAAACAATTTTTAAACATGTAGTTTTGAATGAGTGATGCTAAAATTTAGTTTCAAAATATCAATAGTATTATTAGGATTTGCATCAACAGTATTATAATGCAATTCGCAAATATGTTTTGCTTCATGCATGAATACATAGCTCAATCATTTCCTCTGTAACTGCTCTTAGCTAACAATTTAACACTCCTCTTTCACGCTATCTACAGGGTGTTTCTGAACTCTTAAGGCAAATCTCTAAAAGGGTGATAGTACATATCAGGACAAAAATATAATGGCAAAAAAAAGGGTCCCAAACGTCTTCCGTAAGAGATAGGCGCCATTAAAGTTTAGGGTTCAAAATTTCAAATGATCATAAAAAAAAAAAAAAACGATAAAATGGGTCGATTCGTTTGCGGTTTTCGCTAAAATTATTCTTTTCATCAGTATTTTCTTGAAGATAAATTTTGAAGATTTAGCTTAAAAACTGCCGATAGAGGGCGCTTTAGACTTTGGAGTAACGAACAACTATTTTTTACCGTTATTTTTGAATTTCATTAAATGTTTTCTAATGCTTGGACTTAAACTTAAATTTTGAGCTCAAAATCTGCATTGTTGGGAGTGATTAAGTAGCGAAAACTGAACTGTCTTTAAAGGTTGAAATACACTTTGTCACAAAAAAAATTGCATGCATCAAGAATAAATTGAGCTGCAACCAACAAACTCGGCAGGAATGTAGTATGGTAAGAGATGGTTTAAATTTCGTCACCAGTGACGAAAGGGTAAGCGCGCTATGCGCATACAAGATGCGCACATAGGTACGATTGTAAGTGTGAAAGCTTGAGCCAAAGGGCACTTCAAACAAAACTGTCGAGTTGTAAGAATGCTATTGTGACTAGGACGACCTTTAAGAGGCATACGAACAATTGTTGGACTTTTTAAAGGGACGTACAATAGGTCTCAGAGCAGCAGGTTGGTTGTACGCACGTATCTGCCGTCACCTCGGTCGGAGCTATATGGTAGCACCTTAGTGTAGGTAAAATAAATGAACCACTTCATTGCGGTAGGTTAAGGTATTCTAGAAACAGAAATGAGAGCGAAGATCGCACATCAAAAAAGCGGCCACTACCGTATCAACAAGGTTGCTAACATTAGTTCCATGCCGTTTAACACCTTCCAAGAAACTAATGGTATCAAGAAAAACAATCCTGAGTAGACTGAAAGACGCTGGTATCTCGAACCAGCGTCCATTGCGATGGATTGGATTTTCGTCGATTTTATTTTCGCTGCACTTGATTAGCTGGGCTGTGACAGGCAGGAGGCATGTTATCTTCAACGATAAATCCCGATTTAGTTCCAGTGGACATAGGTAACATATTTCACTCCATACCACGCCGTGTTTTGTCTTGTATAGCTGTTAGAGGAGGCTATACAACTTACGGTTTCGTAACCTTTATTTTGTCATAAGTTCTTAATGAAACAATATTTTGCTCTGAATTTTTAATCATTTCCTGACCTTGTCATAGGCCACATCCATTTTAAGTTTCATGAAGATCGCTCGTTTCCTTCTGGGTTAATGTACTTTTTTGTGACAGAGTGTATTTCAACTTCTGAACACAGTTCAATTTGCGCAAATTAATCACGACCAATGATTCTGATTTTGAGCTCAAAACTTAAGTTTAAGTCCAAGCATTAGAAAACATTTAATAAAATTCAAAAATAGCGGTAAAAATAGTTGTTCATTACTCCAAAGTCTAAAGCTTCCTCTATCAGCAGTTTTTAAGCTACATCTTCAAAATTTATCTTCAAGAAAATACTGATAAAAAGAATAATTTTAACGAAAATCGCAAATGAATCGACTAATTTTTCCGTTTCTTATGATCATTTGAAATTTTGGACCCTAAACTTTAATGGCGCCTATCTCCTTCGGAAAACGTTTGGGACCCTTATTTTTGCCATTACATTTTTTGTCCTGGTTTGTACTATCACCCCTTAAAGATTTGCCCAAGAATTCAGAAACACCCTGTATATCAAATAGAGCACTCAATGTCTGTTTAAATACTGCTAATTTTTTCACTTAATTTTTTTTTTAATATTAAATAATTCGCTCATTTGAACATTGTGAAGTTGCATGGACATTTAACCCGTATTTTCTGAAATAGGTTACCATTAAAGGCGGTTATAAAAATTATGCAGTATTTTCATGTGAATAAGGAACAATAGCTAAACTTTTGCAGTAAATATTGAATCTGTAATTAGTTGAAACTTAAAAATAAAACACACATGCCCTTTTTTTAAAAAAGATTTTGTACTTGCTTAAAAAACAACAAAGGACATTTTTTATGAGATAGTGAGAAACAAAGGGCTGTAGGTGGCAAAATTAAAAAATTGGGGATAATCAGTGCAAATGGTAGGTGAACCTCTCCTCTGTCTTGGGGCAAGAGATAATGCTAGTAGCATTGTTAGGTTCTTTTATACAGCACGATTTAGAATAACGTTTCAATGAAAGCCTAGGTAAGACCTTATCTTTTAACGCTTTTTACTCAAAACTTGACAATGTCCGCTTACATCCTTTTGCTTCGAACTGCCTCATATGCCTTAATGGATCTATATTTTTAGATTAATGGAACTTAATATTGAAATTTGTTCTGTTGTGATTAGGGATTGCAATACTGGACCAAAAATTCAAACCGGTGTTCGGTATTTTTAAAACGTGATACCGGTATACCGGTATTTGAAATTTCTCAAAAAATATTTGAAAACATAGTGTTTCGCTGTCACATTCCATAATTTTGTACAAAAATCGTATTATTTATGAAAACGTACTGTGAACAAATATAAAATGAAGAAACAAATGTCATAAACATAATTCATTTATTGAATTGTCTCTAAGCCTGGAACTCATTTTAGTGCTCAGTTTTTCTACAGTTGTAAATACTCCTTCTAAATTCACGTAGGTCGGCGGGTACTGTTAAAAATATGCGATTCACCTCCTCTAATTTTCTACAAATCCTTCATCTTCAAATAATTTTGTCTCTTGCGTGTTATTTTTGAATAAATTCTTTTGTGTGGGTGTGTGTGTGTGTTTATTTTGTATTGCGCGTAGTATTATTATTTTTTTAGTTTATAGTTAGTTGTTATTTCTTTCCGAGAGACGATACTTTTCCAATATTAACATCATTTTCTCTTGAACAGGAGAGGTTTTTGTTTCACTGTTAAAAATTTTCCGGAAAATTTACGGTAATTGTTACTGGCATCCATGTTGCCAGTAACTATTACCGTAAAAATCAATGTTACTGTAAAATTTTACGGTTTCCTCGGTAGGCCACAGCAACCAGTTGGCGCTGGGATCGCTTATTTCTCCGGTATAAATTACCGTAAAAATCAGCAATGCGTTAGCGATGCAATTTTACAGTAACAATTACCAGAAAATCTTCCTGAATTTTTAACAGTGTTGCTTTTAGCCCTTTGATTGGAAATTTACGATAAGCTTGACTAAATTTGATCTTGTTAGTTTCTCTTATTCGTTTCCACTTTCTTTTCTATAGGGTAAACCTACCCAATTTCGTGATACTAAGGATTCAAACAGTATAATCGATAATTTTTTCTGAATTTATTGACTTGATATTTTTTCCATAGACATAGTAAACTTTATTCTTAATTATTAAACCATCAAACAGAATTAATACATGATAATATAATGTAATTTAATTATTTTCCAAAAAAGTATCACATGTACCTAAATTCGTGATAGTCTACCTTATTCCGTGAGTCAGTGTACCTAACTTCGTGGTAATGATTTAATCACTGTCACTGTCATTTTCTTCATTACGTACACATACACTACACATGAACACTGTTGGTGGATTTTTTGAGTCAACTGCCTGGCAACTTTCATGATACCAATTTAAACAAAAACAACATTGGATCCATGGGCTCTTGTTATGTCCTTTGTAGTAACTTTCATTACAGTTGGGGCAGAACCATTCATCTTCAGCTTCACCTTTGCTCTTATTGGTGTTCTTTTTGGCTTCAACCAAACTGCTGGTACTGGCACTGACACAGGATTTGGTAGTGTCACTAGAACTGGTACTGGCGGTGGAAGTATTACCACATGATTTCTCGCCTGGAAGATGAACTGCAGCTGATGGATCACGCCTCTTCCTTGCAGGTTTTGGAGCACGTGCTGTAAAATCAGGTAGTTTTAACACATCATCGATGCCTTCCTTTGTAGCAGGTGCATTGCTGACTGACAGGGAATTTTCATCCATACACCTGTTATCCACGTTTGTTGTCAGGGCTTCATCAGGAATTTTCATCTTGTTTAGTGGGAAAACACCAGCCTTGCAGAATGCAGAAATGATATTTTCTCTGCTGAATGCTTCCAGAAAAGCGGGACTGAACATCCCATGGAAATCGAATCTTCCTGGTCTTCTCAGCGGATTACCTTCTTGAAACTGCCTCAGGTGTTTCTGCCAAGCCAATTTCAAAGGCCGGTATACTGCTACATCCAAAGGCTGTAGCAAATGACTTGTGTGGCTTGGAAATGTTACAATTATGATATCATTCTCTGAAGCCACTGCAATGACTTCAGGAGTTATGTGACTCGCATGTGAATCCATTAATAGCACCACAGGCCTTGCTGAGGAAATCCCCTGGACAAATTTTTGAAACCACATCAGAAATAACTCTGAGTTTATCCAGCCACTCTGAGACACTGCAACTGTTACATTCGGAAGCGCCCCAATTTTCAAACCATCAATCATTCTAGCGCCTTTGAAGATCAGTAGAGTAGGTCCAAATTCACCTGCGGCATTGATGCAAGGTAAAACGGTGTGAGTTTCAGCCTTGTCAGCAATTACTCGATTATAGACGAACCTCTTGCCTATTCTTGTAATAACTCGTCCAGACTTCACAACGTAGCACAGCCCCGTTTCGTCGCAGTTCCAAATTTGTTGAGGTTTGATGCCTTCTGGAAACTTTCCATAAACCTCAGAGAGTTTGTCGTAGAAATCATTGAGTAACACCCTATTAGAATTGTTTGCCCGATATTGGGACAAATTTTCGGGTGTTCTTAGGCCTAAATTGTATCTGCGACGAAACTCACGCCACCACTTCCAACTGGCACATTTTTTCTTGTCGCTGAATGGAAACGGTTTGTTGTTTGAAGCACACTCCTTCTAAGCAAGGGAGTATGCTATGTGCCTGATTCGACTGACCGTCAAACCAAACCCAAGCTCCTGCATATTAATGACAAATTTCACTAACGAAGTTTCAGTTGCTGGGCCTAGAGCAAACGGTCTCCCCACTTTTCTCACATCCACACTGTCACTGTCACCTTCACAGCGTGTTATGTAGTCTTTCAAGGTGCTCCATGGGATGAAAAATTTTTTTGCAGACTTGTACACTGACCAATTTTCATCCACTACCTTCCTCACTGCGAGTTGAAGTGTTTCCTTTGAGTATTTCTTCCGTTTGTTCCCACCTTTCTCTTTTTTCCCACCGGCTAGCTTGCTGTAAATAGGCGCCATCTGTCTGAAAGTAGCAAAATTTCATAAGAAATAACTGTGTTTTTGTAAGCCTCCGTTACGATTATTACACACAAAAACAAGAAACTAATATAAATACCACATTCATTATAGTATTAATTTAAATATTAGTGTAAGAAATATTAATTTTCTTAAGAGATTACATATAAAAACTTACATTAATTATTGCAAGGAGTCACACCACGTGCACACTGTTCTCTTCTAACTGACAAAATGGCTACACAATAAACCAGTTGCCGGGGACCTCCAAAGCTTTGCCTGGGTTTGGACAACACCCTGCCATCTATGAGGAACATGTCAAATTAAGTGTACACAACCTACCTAACTCCGTGGTAAAATAAATGTTTCGTATCACAGAGTAAGGTATGTCACGAAATAAGGTAGGTTCACCTTATTCTTTTTAATTATAATTATGTGGATATCCGAAAATATGTTTCAATTGATTATTCTTTACCTCTATAAGCAAAATCTCAATGCACTATATAATTTCTATACATTATCTTGCCAAATATAAAACCAAATAGCGAGACAGGACAACAAACCAATACTGGTGATAACAAATTACCATTTGTTATGTTTACAAGAAAAAATTTTGGTCAAAATTTAGAACAGTTGAGACAAATATTTTTTAAAAATTACAAAGTATTACTGCAATTGATTGTGAGAATAAGTTGTTCATATGGCAAATGCATTGAAAATTACACTCTGAATTAACTTTCACAAAAGGGAAAGTGAGTGATCAGGTAAATGGAAAAAATAAAAACATGGTGCGCAAAAGCGCTCGAAAATGCGATTCATTTCACCATCTAGTAATAACAGTATCATTTTGCAGTCTTTCCAACACTTCAGTTAAATGATATTCTATTAGTTCGAGCTTTTGAAGCCACATTGTTACATCAATGGAATGATTTTGGTTCTGTATCATGGAAAAAGAAACGTACATTTAAAATATATAAGTATCTATTTCATAAGTTAAATTGAAAATACTTTAATTGAAACTATTATTTTCAGTTAATAACGAAAATACCGGTATTTTACCTCAGCAAATACTGGTATTACGAAATTGTAAAATTTCTCAAAATATCGGTATACCGGTATTGCAATCACTAGTTGTGATGGTATAGGTAAATATTAAAACCAGTCTTTTCAGATTCGCTGCTTTGATCAAGCTTATATGGCTCAATCAGTAAATTTGGGGTTCATAAAACTTTATACTCTTATGTTCATTACCTCTGTTTGCTAACAATCATAAACATTTTTCCTTCTTGATGTGTTTTTCAGATTCCGTTAGCATTGTAAATATATGCGACGTGGAAAAACACAGCAGCACTATAATAACTAATGGAGAACAATAGGGGAGACCACTTGACGAGAGCTAAGTTTCACATGGCCTCCCGAAACCAGCATTTGAACCATTAAATTGGTTCTTTCCGATTTCCGCATGACTTATGCTATGTCCTCCTCACAGATCCGGCTGGCCCTCAGTTTGAAGAGTTCAATTAGCCTTATTAACCTTTTCATATATTTAATTTGGTTATGCGCACTGTTTCTAACTCAACTATGGTAACCTTCCTAACTACCGGCCATTTCGAGGATAGACTGGATAATATATAGTTCAAAAACTCGTTAAACTTTCTGGGATCTTTTGGGAAAGTATAACGTTTTGTTTCAGCAATTTGAAAACTTTCTACATATTCTCTTTGAAATAAAAAGTAATTAGAACACGAAAAATAGATTTTAAAGAAGAAGAAAAAAAACCTTTTGAAAAAAAAGATAATATTTTTTATTCGCTTTTTTATATGATGGCTATTTTTCGCCAAGTTGTCGCTCATATAAGCTGGACGTATCAATTTGTTTAAATTCCATTCATACTGTATATCACGTAGATTAATATAATGCTCTAATTCCTATTTCCAAACTTGTGTCTATTTATAAGGAAATAAAAAAATCAATAACGATGTGAAAACTCCATTTATTTCCTCACAATTTATGCTTGATGACTTGATTTTTTTAGTGCTGGTTATGTGAAAAGTTCTTTGCTGAATATTAACATAAATATTCATTGTACAATTGTTTGATGACTTCTTTGAAACATAAAACAACTTACTTTTTATTAAAATAAAGCAATTTCAATTTGAAGCTTTGCTTTTGGAGTTTAGGGGATGAAACGTTGGGGGATTCATCTTAAGTTATATCGGGATGGCAATGCTGTAGAGTCGGTGTAGGTAATGACTATTAAATATTTGGCGAAGTGTAAATAAAAATCCAATGCGACTCAGCTCCAAATACAGGGAGTACTTTTGGAAGATTCATATTTCCTGCAGGGTACATCTGCTTAACGAAAAGAAGTACGAGTGAAACGCTTGTTTCATTTTACTCATAAAGTTTTTCAGTGGGGCTCAAAGAGCATGTAATCAATATATGTACTCACATTCAAATGTTAACACGGTTCGTTGCAAGTTTTAAAATTGCAACTTTTTCAACAGGGGGGGGGGGGGTGATTTACAGATTTGGGCCCTTCGCAGCAAATTGTTTAGGAACAGTTTGTCTTTCAGATCGCCAATTCCGATGCGTGTGCTCATGTCCGCGCATTAGCAGTTATGCTTGTTATAAAGTCACCATTTAATGGACTTTCCAATTTGATGAATTTCGGTTAAAATAAAAACGTAAATTCAACATGCAATGGAAGTTGTGCGCCTAAGGTACGACACCAGGAAGTTACTTTCTCATTATAGTTTTCAAAATAATGGAAAAAAGGCACTAAAATGTAAGTTTTCATTGAAAGGTTCAATTTAATCTTAATTTTGATTTATATTTGTAAGGACCTTCGTGAAACACCCTTTCCATAAGAAATTCTGGTCACCCGAGTAATCATACGAACAATATTCAAACTTAATAAACTAGAATTTTAAAGCTCATGGTCTGCCAATTTTACGGATAATGCAATGCAGATAAGTCTGTCAGGGCTGTGATTAATAAATTTTCTGGTCGGGTGAAATAACCCTTTCTTCTCAATAAGGTATTGCAAATATTTCTAATAAACTATTATTAGAAATTTAAGCCCAGGGCCGACGAGAGACCATGTCAGCTTAATAGAAAACTAGGGAGGGGTGCGGCTCGGAATCGGAGTAATATACGTTTTTAAAGTTTTATGGGGAGGAGGGGTCCTGGTGACCAAGACCGTATCTAGAAAGGGGCTCGACCCCCCCCCCCCCCGAACCCGAAATATTTTGTTCCGTAAAACGGAAAAAAGTTTTTCTTTTTTTTTAATTTCTAATGTCAGAAAAGGGAAATAACAATTTTTTTTATTCTTTATTTTGTAACTATTAAACGAGGGAAAATCTGAAGAAATACAGAAAAAGCAATTCTAGTTCTTATTAGTTGCAAAGCATACTTGAAATTTAGACCCTTAATTAGGACTTCCTGCTCTCTTTCCCAATTCAATTCAGGGCGCGTCCAGGGCCAAGGCACACCACTCGTCAGTTTGGTAGACTTGCCCTCCTCCAGGGGCATGCACAGAAATTTTGGGGCCCGTCACAAATACCTTTTTCGGGACCCCCTCTATATTATTTACCCTTATTTTCACCCCTAGTTTTAAAAATATTCGGCCCCCTTCAGGCTCGGGGCCGGGCCAACTGGTTTCTCTCACCCCCCCCCCTCCCCGCCCTGTGCACGCCTCTGCCCTCCTCCACCTAAAACTCTTATAAAACTTACTCTGCACCGATTTCGAGCCGGGGACTCCCCAAGGACCGGGCCCCTAGTTTCCGATTAGGCTAGTATCTGGTTACCTAGATATTCCAAATCCAGCTCCTTGATACATCCTGAGAATAAAATGCAAAAATCATGATTCTCGCGTTTTTGTAGCATATTCTTCAAGATAAATTTTTGTGACTTATGTTCCATGTCTTGCCATTTATTTGATGCCAAATTCAGTATTTTGGAAGTTTTTTTTTGTTATTGCTTGTTTTTATCTTACTTCTACAACATACTGTTAATATCTTAAGCATGAGGGTTGTGATTGATAAGAAAAATTGCTTTCTTTGAAAAATATTTCGTTACATTTATTTTTAACTTAAAACGGGTATGTCTTACAAAGTTATAATCATTTTGTAAGACTGTGTAATCAACTTCTGAAAAGTGCAAATAAAGTTCTTTAAATAATTCCAACTGTTCTAGAGTCTATGAAAATTATTTAAGTTTTGGAAATTCTTTGAAAAGTTCTTCAATTTTGTCTCTTATCAAGAAAATAATGTATGCATTGTCCAAATGGCCAGAATATTACTCTTTTGTTCTTATTTTCTGAAACTCTACACCATTTCTTTTAAACCATTTTATACGATTTTTATACTGTAAGGCATTTGAAAGGGGAGGGGGGATGTTTGGGAAGTTATCAAAAACAAACTACACTAAAAGCCGATATGAGCAAATGATGATGTGCTTCTCTTTTCTCCTCTCTCGTTTTTCCTCTCTGTCAATGTCAACGATTTGTCGAGCAAGCAATTTTTATTTTGATTGAACTTGATTTGCAAAAAAAAAAAAAAGCTTAACTTTTAAAAGACATTGTTTGCCTATTTTTCTTCATATTTTTGTATTCTCAATTACACATATAAGGCCTCAAAATGCAGATATTTACAGTAGTACCTCCTGTAAGGGACACCTCTATTTAAGGGACATTTTTTCTGGTCCCAGTCCCTTTGAATTGGGACCTCCATGTATTTGCCTCTGAATAAGGGACACTCTATTTAAGGGACAGTTACAGAGAAAACTTAACAACAATTAATGTATAAATGTATCATGCAAAGTATTGAATTTAACGGAATTTTAGAATCTAAAATTCAACTGATGAAAGTTTGACACAAACGTTTACAAATATGGATGCATTGTGAAATTCTTGCTAAAATTTGCACGTATGTTTTCTCCTCTTAGCATTTTTTTCAAGTAGGCTTAAAACCGAAGGATAAATAACCGCCCATGAATAGCTTCGCGTAAAAAACTTGAAATACGAACAATGATTGAAATTTATATCATATTAAATTTTAAATTGCATGAAATCGAACAAGTCCACGTACATTCATGTCCACAGTCACGGAATTACTTCAAAATAATTCATATTTGTTACAAAAATATACTATTGCTTTTTTTCAAATAAAAGTTTATTTTATTAAAAGAACAACATTTGAAATTCAATTACTTTTGATTTTCATTCAGTGTAATTCATTTTTAGCATTTTATCGTAAATACTAATACAGTATAAAATTATACTGAGTTAATATATTGCATGCATCATTTCATATACCTCCGAAGAAGGGACACCTCTATTTAAGGGACGAAATTTCTGGTCCCCTCAGTGTCCCTTATTGGGAGGTTCTACAGTATATATATTTTCCAAAAAAAAAAAATTCCAGGGGAGAATCCACCGAACCCCTCTAATTATGTATGTTCTACATCCGACTTAAAGGGACTCTCTTCTGTTAGCCTTACCGCTACTAGGTGAATAAAAAATAAAAATAAAAACATTCCAACAGTGGAATCATTAAAAATCGAGACAATAAACATGTTTCACGTTAATATATTTTTATGCATGTATGTGTATCTAAGAGTATATATATATATATATATATATATATATATATATATATATATATATATATATATATATATATATATATATATATATATATATATATATATATATATGTGTGTGTGTGTGTGTGTGTGTGTGTTAGGGAAATGTGCGAGTCCATGCCCCTCCCGAAAAAATTTTCTGGATACTGCCTTGCTGTTGACCAAACTGACAAGGGGCCCGTCTTGGCTCTCAGGGGCTCTGTTTATGCGAGTAAAATTTTCTAAAAAGAAAAATATCTTGAAGTGAAATAAATTTTAAAACTTATCTTCATAAAAATATTTGATAAAAGAAAAAACGCATAAAGAAGAGAATTTATTTTAACTATCAAGATTTAGCAGTATAGCCACCTTAAAAGAAAATAAATGAAAGCAAAATTTTTTGTTGATTCTTCCTTTCATCATCAAAATAGAAGTCAGAGACTTTGAAAGAAGAAAATTTTTCCTCTAAATTTCTTGAAGTATTATTTCTGACTAGAGGTATAGTTATTAGGCCCCATCCTTTTAAATTTTTCCAGTTAGCTCAAAGAGTACTTACTATGCATATATTGTATCGGAGGCCAACGAAAACCACACCCACGAAAAGGCAAATGCATTGATATCTTTTAGCCAGGGGGCAATTATCCCCTTCTGACCCTCTGAAATGACTGGCCTGTGTACTTTTTTTTTTTTTTTTTTTGTAAGGCACTCTCCGTGGGTGCTCAAAATCTGCAGGAATATCTTTTCATAGAAATCTAAGCTTTATCGCGTTACATTCAGTTTTGTATGGCGCCATCTGTTGACCTAAATGAAAGTTACAGACCTTTTTTCAAACTGCTCAATGGACTATATATCAAGATCATGTTAATTTCAATTTTTAGTCTGTTGTTCTTTTGAACAACGTTTTATTCATTCAAATGCAGTCGTTTTGGGAAAATCCTATTGATATAAGCTTATTGGTGAAAGCTTTCATTTTCGAAAAGATTTTTTTTTTTTGTATACAAAAATAGTTTTAGTTCCTTTTCAATTTTCGTGTCTGATATTTTGTCTTATTGTTGATTTCTAGGACAGATTTAAAATCTGGAGGCATCCCTATACTCTAAAATTACATTTTCTTAATCTCTGTTAACTAGAAATTTGAGGCTAGACTAGAAAAGAAAATTTCTTGGGTGGATTTCTGGTTTTAAAAAGCGAAACTCTACATTTGACTTTTTTTATTGCTTTGTGCTCGATTGAACTTTTGTTGTATAGGTTCATGTGAAAGCGTTGTTTATTTTGTGTTGAGATTATGATATTTTTAGTCCACATAGACGCGACCTCCCGAAAGAGAAATATTTTATAGCACTATTGGGTAAATAGTAAATAAATACTCCTTAAGAGAGATATGCGAAATTGATTTCTCACTTTAACACACCAAATTTGTCCGCTAAACACCCGCAGCGTTTTTATTATTATTATTATTATTTGTTTTTTTCCCCGCAATTCTTACTTATGCTACTCTACCCAGATAACAGATTTGTCTTCTAATGGTTATATTGCAATGATATTCGTCGTTTGCATAAAAGTGGTTACATGATAGTTTTACATTTAAAAAAAATGGTGGGACTTATGTGTAAAAGCAAAAACAGTAGGGTGACTCTGGTAGGGACCCTCTACCACTCCGTTGAAGATACAGCGAACCAGTCCCGATACTTATTGAACAGACCCTGTAGATTGATACCTATCATTTCTCTTTGTCCACTATATGCTAACGAACACTGAGCCGTAGGTCATGTTGAGATCACTCTGTCAAACAATTGTTTCTTGCATTTAATATTGTAAATTCTGCTGTTATCGTCTTACTTCGCACCCCGAAAAAAGTACTTTTGCAACGTTCACTATCTAAGTATTACTTGGGAATGCCATGTGATTGGATAATTTTTGTTCATCTTGGTCCTACTCTTCGATTTTGTAGATTTTCAAAAGAACAACCGGTAAATTTTACTCAATTTTGTTACAAATTCATCAATTCATCAACATGACTCTATAAATATGGGTATGAGGTCTAATTCAAACCATCAGATATATTGAATGTCAAGGGGTTTTTTGTTTTTTTTACTCTCTTTTCTTAACAGGAGAAAATATTTTTGGTCAGTTAAAAAAGAGGTAAAAATTAGAAATAATTTTATTTGCCGATATAACTATGGCTAATACTGTGAATAGACTAGAAGAACTTCGGGTATCTGTTGAAAGTATACTTCATATTAAAAGTAAGTCAATCCGTTGTGATTTTCTTGAGTGTCGTTTTTTTGGGAAAATTTAGTTCAACGTAGCCGTAAACATCTTCGACGTACGTAAGCACTCCACAGGCCGTGCTTAGGGGTTGGCAAACTATGCGGCCGCACAGGGACGCTAAAATATTTTTAAGTTAAGGAGCCGCTAAAATATTACAAGAGAATAAAATATTTCTGTGTGAAAAAATATCTTCTTTCTAATGGTACCAACGATAAGAAGATGCAATGGGGTGTCACCCCAAAGCACTCCTTCCCCATTTGCCAACTTCTAAAAAATAACGGGATATACAAAAACACTCTTGAGTAATATTGACTTATGTTCCCTCAAATATTTATTAAAATTAAATAAAAGAGCATTTATATTAGCGTTAATTACAATTTATAAGAAATAACTACTTTAAGTTTGCACAAATAGCGATAGAAATTGCAAACACGTGCTTCGAAATTACAAGAAACCCCTTTTTCAATGCTAAAAAATAAATATAACAAAAAAAAAAAAACAATAATGATGAGCTAACGGATGAAAAGACGCCTGATGAAATGCATTTATCAGTTGTCTTTTCATACATTAGCTCCTTTTTTGCGTTGAAAAAGAGATGGATGTCTTTTTATCCATATGGCCTATGTTTTACATTGTAAATGGGGTTGGTTCCTTGTAACTCGTGTCTATAACTCTAAATGCTATTAGTGCAATTTTGATGGGTTTTTTTTTTTTTTTTTGTAACTAATCACAAAGGGAAACATTTGAACTTATAACAATGTTGAAAATAAGAAAGGAGGCCAATCGCTTCCAGTAGCCAAAGGAAATATAAGAACTTTTTCTTACACATTACTTTTTTTTTTTTTTTCCAACATTCATCTGTATAGCAAGTTTTAGAAAACTGGAAACGGACTTACCTGCAGAAAAAAATATTCGATAAAAATATCCTATATTCCGTTCTAATTTTTCCATTATATTAACCTAAAAAGGTTCAGTCAACCAGATATTCAAATTACACATTTAAGAAACCTAATCAACTGATTATTTCTTCATTAAATGAGTTTTAAACTTCATTATTATTTATCAACAGCAGACTACTGTTTAATAACATGCTTATTTACTGAATCTCAAGTATTTGTTATCAGCTTTTCAAGGATTGAAAACATTATCACTTTAATATTTTCTTCCCATATCTTTTAAGCCGTTCTTTCCCAGAATTACCGACTAAACGATATCATGTTGTTATCGTCAAGATTTATCGTCCTATTCTTCATTTTGGTTTTTGTAGTTGCATTTGCTTAAGTGCAAAAGGTAATTCGGGAAGCTAAGTGAAAATTATGGTTAAAGAATCATCTTTTCCACAAGTTAAGAAGGTATGCTGTCAATAGATGATTCAAATAGGTATAACATGCACATACGTATGTATAATATTGCAAATATCTTTATGCTAAGATTATCGCGCTTGATTAAATGTTATCATTTACATTATTTGATTTATGTAAATTATATGTGTATTATTATTCATATATCGTGCTGCAAATTGCTAACTACAATTTAGTTTTTTTTTTTTTTTTTTTTTTTTTTTTTTTTTTTTGAGCAATCACGATTGCTTATTGTTTTCACTTGACTGTTTTGATGTCCTTTGATTTTATTTTCCCACCGCCACCCTCCGCAGCATCACCGTCGACCAGCTCCTCACGATGCTGCTCCTATAGCGAAAGCCGTCTCCAAGTTGCATCCATGTCCTACACACACGCGCATACATACACAACTACACACACGCACGCACACACAAACACACGCACACACACATACACCTACACACACAAACACACACACACACACATACACCTACACACACAAACACACACACACAACTACCCACACATTCATGCCTGCACACAGACACAAACACATATGCCTACACACACATACCCCCCCCACACACACATTCATACACACAACCCACACACTTATGCCAGCACACAGACGCAAACACACATGCCTACACACACATACACATACCCCTACACACAAACACACACACACCCCACACACAAACACACACACACCCCACACACACTCGTGATTGCGAAAAACATAATTTGAATTCAAGATGACAAAATTCAAATTAATTTTTCTTTCTTTCTTTTTTTTTTCTTTGTTCCTACTGCTTCGGGAAGAAAACTCGACAAATTAATGCTTTTTCACGATTTTTAGAGACGACAAAGATTTGATTCACATGTTATTGGATTACCATTTCTAAATTACATTTAATTGAAAGTATTTATGTCTTCCTTGGAACAAAACATTTGAAGAAAAGTGAAGCATTCTATTTTTTCCAAATTTGCAGATACCTAGTTGTAGTTACTCGGACGGGAATATGATTTAGTGATTGAATCCTGTGTAAGAAGCTTTTATTGCTTAGTTAAGAAGAAAGTATGCATTGTTAATTGTGTAATTATTGTATTGCATTGCTAATTCTTATCGTGATAAGAAGTTTAATATGTATGTCTTTTAAGATATTTTATGCGTTGTCAAAAAGTTTATTTGAGAACAACACCAAAATAAATTAGAAGCGCTGTATTGCAGGGGAAACTTTATGATTATTTTACAATTCTAAAGGTACTAGAAAGTCGCCCATCAAGATATGACGGGTGAAAATTCCTTCTACATTTGAACGAAGCAAGTGCCTGTTCGTGATATTTTTGTTTGTTGAAATTTTAACGGTTGAGCTTTTGCTTCCCAATGCAACCGAGTAAAATCTACCAAGCGACACTCCAATTAACAAGCTGCATTAACATTCAATAAAACATATTCATATAAATACAAAAATGTTGCAGAAATAAATGAAAAAAATTTGTTATGCATCGTGTCTTCAAAAATAGGTAGCTGAAAATATTGCATATCTGCGTGGACAACTTAAATGCAGCAAAAATTAATAGTAGCATAA
The DNA here is from genome assembly GCF_026930045.1 of Uloborus diversus. NCBI lineage: Eukaryota > Metazoa > Arthropoda > Arachnida > Araneae > Uloboridae > Uloborus > Uloborus diversus. Next base: position 188,097,596 of record NC_072733.1, read on the forward strand.
GCAGCATAATAATAACGGTATACATTAGAAATAAAGACATGTCCGTTGCATTAGAGGCATCCAAATCTCTTTGTTTTTGACTGAATTTATAGGTTATATACAGTAAACAAAGGAAAAAAAGTCATTTAATAGTGTTGACATTCATCACAATGAATTTAAACTTATAATTTACAAACACAAAGCCAAAAAATCAACCTGTTGTATTCTAGGGAAAATGCGCAACTACGATGAGATGAATTTAATTCTCGAATGGTGAGTATGCGAGTAGGACCTGTAAGTGTTAAAGTAAATTTGATTATATCAGCAAATGAAAGCACACATTCGAACTATGAATGACACCTTTAGTCGTATCTATAATTTGCTGCAAATTGTGAGCCATATACTACTTATAAATATCTACTGTTGTTGTTGTCGTGTGGCAGCTAGACTGGCAATTTGGGGTTCGTTGCTTCCCCTTTTCAACTGTACCGTCATTTGGTGCGAAGTCCGACTTCTACAGTACACACATGCCATACGGACCCGTTTATAGGGTAGGCAACCATTCACAGCAGAACAACACATTCACACAAAGAAAGGACAGGGACAGGAGAGAGAGAGAGAGTACGTCCACGCCCGAGCCGGGATTAGAACCCGGACCTTCCTGTCGCAGTCAGACTTCTCTGACCACTAGACTAGGCAGGCGACATAAATATTTACTCTTTCTAGTATTGGATACTGGCGTTCTGACCAAAATATCCTAAAGTTGTAACTAACGAAAAAATGTAAAAAATGACGAATTCCTTTTTGAAGGAAAACATTTTGTCAATAGTACTAATAAACCGGAAAGTAATATTGTTTTTTTTTCTATTTTATTTTAGCTGCCGGCAGCAGTGTTTCCTGTCGCTGACTCTAATCAGTACAATGGGCAGCAGTGTGATCAATATTCTACACAAGTCACTAGACGGGATAGTGAGCTACTGCAAAAAGTACGTAATTATCTATCGTATTTATCTATCTTATATATCATCCCTCTATCTATATATATGTTACTGTGAAAGACAACTTTTGCCAGTGAATATCAACATTCAAACATTCACATCAGCGAATGAACGAATATTTCTGGTGAATCACCGGGTAATGTTGACATTCTCCAATTTCGGTTTTTCACAGTAACATATAAGGTGACGGCACCAGTAACAGACATGCTTAAGAAATCGCTCTCAGGTTAACTCAATTTTCTGAGTCTTTTAATGAATTTAGACTTTTTAAACTACTTTTCTCTCGTGCAGTTACATCTCATCTAACGTTTGGCAGCTTCTGGATCCTCGGAATTAGCTAATCTATTTTTGTATGCCGAATTTTGAAAAAAGATCTGACCCCCCAGTAACAGGCACCGAAAAATCTGATGATACCCAGTAACAGATAGGATGAGGAAAGGATGAGTCTTGAACAAAATTCCCTTTATTTCTTCAAAATGTGCAACAGTTCTTTATTTTTAGAACTAAAGAACTTATTAAATTCAAATGTACATGAAACACCAGCTGACCTCTGGTAGCTGTTCATACTCTTCCACCACTGCCTTTTGATTACCAACTGGATCATGAAATTCACTCTGATAACACTAGATGGTTGCACCGTATTCATAGGCCACAGCAACATCAGTTTAACCCGCCTAAAATTCGTATTATTTAAATCCAAACTTATGACTGTCTGTTACTCCTTGTCTTTTACTGGTGCCGTTACCTTACAGGGTCTGACAAATTACCCAAGCAATTAAACAAATTCCTTAGCCTTCTGAAACAAAATTATCATCATTCGGCAAAATTTGGAGTTCCATTCGGCAAATTCCGCCCTCCCGAAAATTTAATTTCGGGACGCCCCTGTGCAAAGTAAATTGTTTTAATAAAAGTAGTGCAACTTTAATGCAGGAAAATAAAATTTCTAAATGTTTAAAAGCTCCCTTCTGTACTTGACAGTATCAAAGGATTTATATCATTCATAATATCACTTAGAATATTACAATGCACGAAGAGCATTTTCAACTTTTCCAAATATAAGCTTCCAAACAGTAACTTTCGGAATTGTTGAATAATGCAATGAAGTATGTACAATATAGCTAACTTTCTTTTTTTTTTTTTTTTTTTTTATTGCAAAATAAAACTTTTCATATCCTTGCCGGGAAAAGGGTGCACTAAGCCTCTTAGTTTCTAGTCAAATACAACGGTCAAGAAATTGAAATGACGCACCCGGAATGTCTCAAAGTTATTCTGAATGACTGTAAAGAAAAATAGTAATAAAAATTTCCGGTATTGAATGATTGAACGCGGAAAATAACCTAAAACGTAAAGAAAAAGTAAATGATTATTTTTTTTTCTGATGGAGCTGCGTTAGGAGCAGTGCCTTTTGCAGACCTAGAGTTTTCCCCGGAAATAGCATCCATTCTTTCATATGACACCACTATCGACGGATTCTGTTACTACGAGAATTTTGACACTCAGTTTCCTCACGAGATGGAAGCACTTGGGCTCAATTTGACCCGAAAGTGCTCGAGGAATTTAATTTTGCCAAGAACACTCTAAGCCAAACGAGTGCTCTTGGGATCTTTTACATGCCGCATAATCATACGACATGGACACTGTCAATTTTCTGCAACTTAAAAATCCACCGACCGGAGCCAGGACCAAACCTGCACCTTTGGGTGTAAGAGACCGGCGTCTAACCACTACACCACTCTGTCGGCAAGTAATTGATATAGAAATACAAAAAACGCTTAAAAATGGCGGGAAACGCCCTGAAATATACATGTGAAGGGCTATGGACAGAGATGTGACAAGTCACAAGAAGTGACTTTTCGATCAAAACTTTTGTTTCTCATAACTAAGACGGAAATAAACATGACAGTGGATTTTGCCATTTGGAGAAAAAAATATCTAGTTTTAGTATTGCAGAATATAGACTGTATAATACCTTTGAAAAATTCTACTAATATTTTTATAGGTTTGAAATTGGCCTAAGAAAAATTCACATCAGCAGCATATCACATTCTTGCCCCGAGCTCTTCATATTTTTTAAATCTCAAAATATGCTGTAAAAGAGAAGAATAATCGAATTCATTTAATTTCTTTTTTATTTGATCCGCGAAGGTTTAATCCCGGTGCTTTTGTTTTACACAGCCGAATATAAAGATTGGTATTTATCTGTGTATGTGATTCATACAGGGTGTTCACCCTAAAAGTGGACCAATAGCTAATTCCTAAACCGTTAGAGATGAGCGTATAGTTGCATTTTGAAAAAAATTTTAAATTGCGCAAGGACTCAAAATTCATGAAATTTTTGTCAAAAAATAAAATTTTGAAAAAGTTACAAAATTTAACTTTTTATACAGTCTCCCCAGTCTTAGCAATGATACTTAATAAAACATTCCGGACACACTAACATTTACAACTGAAAAAAAATCACTCTTCTACGACCAAAATTGATCGAGTTATAAAGTTTTGAAAAATCACTATTTTCGAAAATTTTATGACTTCAGCGAGATAACTCTCAAGAAGGGCTATCTCGCATATTGTTATGGTCACTCGTCTGGTTAGTGCTAATTCTGTATTAGCTACCAGTTTGTTTGCCACTCTTGGCTTCATTAAGAGGTTTTCCACCTCCAGCTCAGTCACTGCTATGCCGGGCTGATGAATGCTAATAAGCACGAAACTGCAGTCCTCGGCTGAAATTGACTGAACTGGCGGTGTGATTCAATAAGTAGGGTCCTGTCGCAACTCGTAATTGCGAAAAACATGATTTGAATTCAAAATTTCAGAATTCAAATTAATTATAAATTTATTTATATTTTATTTATATATTATAATATTTATTTATTTATTGTTTTTTTTAATAGCGTCTGCTTGAGTTAAGCCCTGAAAAAAAATGAATAAAATCAAACCACAGATGATTCGTAACTATGACGACGAAAATTTTTCTCCCTAAATAAATATTAAAAACAACCGTCGTCATAGCAATCTGAAAAATAAGAGCAACATCAACTTTGGTCAAATGAGGATAATAAACAACTCGTGATTGCGCAAAAAATCCCCTGACATTAAACTAAAAAAAAAGAGAACATAATTGTTTAAAGAATAATATTTGATTTGAATTTCTTAAAAAGATGTCCATTTACTTAATGATATTCTGGGGACGGAAATTAGAGGTTCATAAAACAAAACGACAAACCACTTCAATCCCCCCCCCCCCCGTCTTTTAACCATAAATAGACTTTGAGTTATAAATAGCACTTGCTAAGTGTTTTCAACCGTTAATATTGCCCCCGATAACAAGGCCCAAAATAAATTTAAACGTATTAACACACTTTGTCAATTCGCATACGTGCCTTTAAGAGCTCACTCGCTGACGTCATAACATCTTCAAAAATAGTGATTTTCAAAACTTCATAACTCTGTCAATTTTGGTCGTAGAAGAGTGGTTTTTTTTTAGTTGGAAATGTTAATTTGTCCGGAATGTTTTACTAACTATCATTGCTAGGACTGAGGGACTGTATAAAAAGTTAAATTTTGTAACTTTTTCAAAATTTGATTTTTTGACGAAAATTTCATGAATTTCGAGTCCTTGCGCAATTTAAAGATTTTTTCAAAATGGAACTATACGCTTATCTCTAACGGTTTAGAAATAAGCTATTGGTCCACTTTTATTGTGGACACCCTGTATATTAAGAGCTTACTGTATTTAACAGCTTTCCAAAGCAACAATTGCTTGAAACTCCTAAACAACATGCTACGTCTCCTGAAACAAAATAAGCTAATTTTTAATTTTCCAAATTTAGAAAACAATATGTACCATTTTCAAAATTACAGTTTCATAGCGTATGTGACACTTGTTTTGATTGCTACTGACATAAAAAGCTGCAAATATTCTTTTAAAATGAAATTATTATTTTTGTTAAATAGCATACAACTTTAAATAATAACAAAAAAATCAACGACAAAATATTTTTGTCAATCTCAGCAATCTACGCTTTCTCTGATGTCTTTTTAAACATGATTTAAGCGAAAGTCTTTCTCCTTTTGGTCCAATAGTATGAGCAAAATCAGTTGGAGCACCTGTTTCGTTCTCACTGTGAAAATAATGTGCATAGATTGAAAAAAAAAATCTTTCATCATATGCTGTGTGTTCCGACAACAGTTGAGTAGAAATTTTTGCATCATGTTTGTTTGAATGAAATGTCCCAATTTCTGCCATTTCATATGAAATTTACGCGTTCTACAGGAAACTATCTCGCGAGTTTTGAGAAAATAATTGTTTTAATTTTTAAAAAAAGTCATATTTTCCTCTAACTCGGCTGCACCGCGTTAGTACGATTAGATGCATTCTTGCTGCCATTTATTTCAACAAAAGAAGTGCTTGCGATTATAGCAAGTATTTTTCACTGAGTGCAAAGAAAAAAGTGGGATCTTATTAATTTAGTAGGAGCATCCATAAAAGAGAAATAATGCAGTAGAATTATTTCGGTTCTAAATGGTTTATCAACTTGGCGTGGTTGTGAAACTGGCAAAGATGTAATATTATGCATTCTGAAAGTATTTCATGCCACCTTCGCAACAGTATCGTCAGTGGTACACCACACTTCTCTACAAGACAGAAAAACATTCCGAAACGTTACTAGTAATTTCCATGCAACGTTTTTGGATTTCACAGGTTTACGCCAATTTACTGTGAAAATTAAGTAACTTTGTCAAAACGTTTCCTGAATTGCTCCAAGTTGCACGAATGCGCCGGGCCCGATTAAGATATCAAGGGGCCCTAGGCCAAATACTTTTTTGGGGCCCCCTGTATTCAAACTTTATAACTTTATCCATTGGCTGAAACAATTTTAACCATTGACTAAAGTTTATTTCAGCCATTTAGGGGCCCCTAAATATCGGGGGGACTAGGCCTGGGCCTAGTTGGCCTATTCAGTAATCAGGCCCTGCGAATGCGGGTTCTCACTGTTGAGAGAAACAGTTTAAAGATTAACTGAGCGTATTTATTATTTGTATCAGCTTAAGCTCGATTACGGCTCATCCAGATTGACTAAGCTCCCAATGAGAGCGAATAAGTCTCTGGATTCCGCAGCTTTGCAAGAACTGCAAGTAAGTGAGATGCTTGGTACAGTAAAACTTGTAAAGTTGACCACCCTTGTAAGTTGACCACTTGTCTAAGTTGACCGCTATTTTTAAGCACATAATTAATCTACATCATGTAAATCAACCTCTATAAGTTGACCACCTGTTTAAGTTGACCACTAAAGTGGTGCACCGCATGTGGTCAACTCACACAGGTTTCACTGTACTTGAAATTCTGTCTTAGCGTTGGCCCTAGCTGCAATAATGCGTTTGGAGCTATCTTGGCAAATCAGGAAGGCGCCAAGCTACTACTTAAAACCTACTAAAGGTTTCTCTGGAGGTTCCTCGGGGCTTTAACCCGAGATATTTCTGTATTTTGAATGATTTGAGGATGATTTAGGAAAGTTGCTGACTCTTAGAGAGAGTGGAAATCATTCTTGTTGTTTGCAAGATATGTTACTAGCAGAAATTTTGCATATCAGCTGCCCATTATTTTCCAGGAACGTTTCTGAATCGTTTTTACACTGCACCATCATTTAATACGATTATTAAAAATGGTCACAGACGTTTCTGTTTTTCCTATTGAATTTCAGAGTTTGGTAATGTTTTATTTCTATGATTGATATAGTTTCTTATTAATTTGTGGTTTGCATGTCTTTATAGATTCTCAGCAGTGGTGGACCATATCCCATGATTGTATTACCTCCTTCTGGGGGGTACCTTTTAGATTCCGGTGATGAAAAAAGTAACTATCAAAGTGATAAATCAAGAGATTTTTTCACTTTTGGAACTTCTGCTGTACCAAATAATTTTACAAGTCACCTTGAAGTTGATGAAAATGCAACTCTCTACAGGAAGCATTTCTACAACAAGGTATATTTTGATTTTTAGATCTAAACATTCTGATTCAAGAAATAGTGGTAAATATTTCGAAAGTATGCTGACTTCATTTTTTTCTTGTCAGAAAAAAGAACTTAGTGTAAAAACTCAAATTTTTACAACGTTGAGTTCAATGTTAAGTTTTTCTCAGAAATAGTCATTAGCAAAATAATGTATGCATTCAACATATGAATCTAAACAACTATTAGTTTTGCCGTTGCATATTTCAGTTTCTTTATGAATGTTTGTGAGAAAAATTTAATATTTTACTCAAGGCTGTGTTTCTTACGTAAAATGACCTCCATTATTAGACCTATTTTCCCGCCATCATACATCGCTTTCTGCAAGTGAACTCTGCCCATTTTTTTCTCTTTTCAGTTATTTTATGGATTTGATTTTGATTTCGAGTGTGAAGTCTTATTTTAATTTTGAACTTTCTCTAGATAGGACTAGATAGGAGACAAGCAAAAAAATATATAAACATTTGTAGCAAGGAGGAAGACTTAAAGAGTATTTTCTCCTTTAAAAAATGTATAAAAAAAACGTTGAAATGGTTCTTTTTCCCCACTGTGTTTTACTGTAAAAGCCAGAGTGTTGACTTCACTCGTGTAAGCACCACATCCGAAATTATGTTCGTGAAAAAAAAAATATTTATTTTTATACACTCCTGTTTGTGCAAATTGCAACACCATGAAGGAAGCATCATAGTTGAATGAAATTTAATACACTGTTGAGTGGTAATGGTACAAATTAATGATTACTTTTTCAAACCAAACAAACAATAAAAAGAGAAACAATAAAAAGATAGAAATTAGTATTTTATGTGGCCACCACGCGCTGCAATGAGAGCTGCTACACGACTCGGCATGGAGTGAAACAAAGTTTGAATATCTGCCTGCGGAAGAGTAATCCATATTGTTTGTATGCGCAACCAAAGTTCGTCTGTCGAAGCAACAGGACGAGGATCACGAGCGAGACGCCGACCAACGAAATCACAAACATGTTCAATCAGTGACATAGCCGGGGAATATGCAGGCCAAGGAAGAAACTGCAAATGCTGGGAATCAAGGTAGGATTTGAGAGTCCTGGCGACATGTGGACGGGCATTATCCTGCTGGAATGCAGCCCCTGGCAATCCTTGCAGGAAAGAAATAGCTCGGGGCTGTAAAACTTTGTTTATGTATCGAGTACTGTTCAAATTGCCCACAATTCGAAGCAATTGGGATCGTCCAAGATTTGCTATGGCACCCCAGACCATAACTCTGAATGTTCGTCAACTGTGGCGTTCGATAATGCACTCCGGAATGTGCCGTTCACCGGCATAGCGCCTGATACGAATTCGGCCATTATGGTGCCACAAATTGAAATGGGATTCGTCAGAAAAGACGACCTGCTGCCAATCAACACGCCAGTTCCTATATACATTGGCCCATTGTAGCCGCAGGCGGCGATGGTTTTGCGTGAGAGGAATCCTGTGCAAAGGAATCCTTACGCGCAGCCCACGCTGCAGCAGACGTCTCCGAATTGATGAAGCACACAATGAAACAACTGTAGGGCCCTGTTTATGCAGCTGGATTTAACCCGGCGTCAACCCGGATTCGCGGAATAAGGCCGTTTTATACATCCAACCCGGCTTCAAGCCGCGTTCAATACAGGAGGGAATTCCCTCCACCTACATTGAAGGATTATTGGCGGATTTTCCCCACAGTGCATTGCGTGGTCACGTGTCTCCTCCTTGTGTGTATTTATTTTGGTGTTGTTGTGCGTGTTCTTTTTGCGTTGGTGATTTTGTTTCGAAACTAATTTCTTCTAATTATGGAAGAATCCAACTGCAGCATTCGATGGGATAGCACCGAGACGAAAGCGTAAGGAAACGTAAAGGAGAATCCACGATTTGACAAAAACGGCTCTTCCCATCAACCCGGCTGCAATCCCCCTTTTATCCACCTTCCGCTTCAACCCGGAGTGAAGCCGGAGTGTGCATAAACAGGGCCTAGCTGTTGACCACTGTGCTGCCAATTGTCTAGAAGAAGCTGTGCGGTCCGTCAGCGCCATACGCACCGGGTGTCTGTCATCGCGAGCTGACGTCACATTTCGCGGTCCACTTCCGGATTTCCGAGCTGTCCGACCCTCGTCCGTCCACTGCTTCCAAACATGCATGATTGTGCTGCTGTTACGCTGCACATGAGCGGCTACTGCACGATAAGACAATCCAGCTTCACGAAGGCCGGCGATTCTGCTCCGTTCAAACTCCGAAATTTGCTCAAATTTCGCTTTCTTTCGTCGAAGAGGCATAGTAAAGATTCAGTTAACGTTTACTCTAGCATATAATTACCGATAATCATACACGCCTCTCTACCGCCGTCTATTTATGTTCGGTTAGATCCGCCGTTCAGAGGGTGATGCTCAACATATGCATACGCTACCGGTCTGCAATTCTAATCATTTTCATATCATGCCCTACTATACATTTCCTGCAATTTTCAGCTCACTCGCGTAAGTCCTTCGTGGTGTTGCAATTTTCAAACAGGAGTATATATATATATATATATATATATATATATATATATATATATATATACAATATGTATATATGTATATATATATTTGTACTATTGATAATTCAAAGTTTTATAGCCTCATAACTCGAATATTCCTTTATCTTCCCGTTCAATGTTGTCATTGCTCACAAAAGAAGACTTTGGGAACTTCCCATATTTGTAGGCTTTAGCTGGTGTTGACTTCGAGAGTTGACTGAATGTATATATACGTTTATATATATTATAGACCTACAAAAATTTCATATTTTACTGCACCAGACATATTATTTTTCAGAGTATATATATAGTGTATATACATACCGTCGTCTCGGACTCTCCCAGGAATAACACTAAGATATTCTACTGTTGCTATGAGGCGACGATATGCAGTTTTGCATTATTTGGAACTGCGACGAAAAAATCGTAGTTTCTACAAACTACAGCTTTAAACTACGAAGCTACGAAAGCGGGTCCAAAAACTACGAATTTCTGTTTTTCTAATTTATAATCCGAAGAACGTGAAAAAAAAAGAAAAAAAGAAAGCATGAAAACTAAACTGGTTAGTTGAGGAAATCAAACTTCTACACGTGTGCTGACGGTCTCTGCGCAACAAGCATTGCTCTTCGAAAGTTGCATGGTGTAAAGATTGATCGGTTTTTAGATCGCGACGCTGATCCAGTCATTGAATCTTCGGCAAAAAAGCGGTAAAACTGCCAAAAATTCCGTGAAGAATATAATTTTTTTTTAATTCCGTAAAAAATTTTCTTCATCATATTTGAAATTTGTTAAGTATCATTGTTTTTGTTCTTTATACTGTTGACAGTTAATCACTGCGTTTAAATCTGCGGTAGCGGCCCCCCCCCCCCCCAGAAAAATGCTGCTACTATTTTGGATTTTCAAAAGTTGGCAACTCTGAGTATAACTAATCGCAAAAATGCTTTTGTTTTGAAAATAAATTTAAAGATTAAATGCTTTTTTGAATATATATTGTTTACAATGTTATTGGTATGAAATTGTATTGTTAAACTCACCTTTCGTTAGGAGATGGCGTTATGTTGCGACGATCATCCAACTTCTGTTAGTTTCATTGCTTTTTCTACTATCACTTACTCTTAAAGCTGACCCAAAGAGTAAAGAAACAGAATTTCTCATAGCATGCGCGCTTCTGTCGTATGCGCGAACGAAAGGAATGCCAGATGAGAGTTGCGCCGTTACGCGTTATGTCACAAATCGGTTTGCCCTCCCATAAGAAGTTATCACTTCAAAAACATTACTTTACTTGGGTTTGGGGCACTTGGAATAGTTTACCGGAAGCGGCTGTAATGAGTACGGGGGTAGATAGCTTTAAGAGGGCCATTGATTTTCATTTGGGACTAACTGACCTAGGGCTAGCCAAGCTGGGCCCAGATCCTGTTGCTGGTCGTCACATTTGTATGTGAATCAGAAGGAAAAGAAAAAAAAACCCCATTGACTCGAAAAGAAAAATGAGGAATAACACTTTTCAGGATTTTGATTCAAATTAATTAATGAAAAAATAAAGCTAGAAAGACAACAGAAGACCAAGTTGTTTTACTCTCATAACTTAAATCAAAGTATGATATTCTTGTAACTCCTATGTCTGGTAGCTCTCATAACATTAAAATACGCATATAAACTTTTTGGAAGAAAATTATGATATTTGTAAGTAACGCGTTGTAGGTTAAGTGCAAACAGTTGTTAATACAGGTTTTAAAAGTGGAGTCACAAGAAAAATTGAGACTTCTATTGGATGTTCTTTGCAATGGCTTATTTATGAATGTCTCCCGAATGAATTACATTTACGCCATTTACTCCAACATTTGAATGGAAATAACCGCTGGCCGAAAGGATATGCTTTAGAAATTGGGAAAAAAGTCGAGTCCTTTGAAGATATGGCTGTTGTAAACTTTTAAAATGTAGATGTATCTTTTGCAGAGGTTGGCCTTGATTCAATTATTAAAAAAATTATAACTTGGAAAGCTTTTTTGAGATAGTTGTGGGGTTTTTTGTTGAAATTAATCAAGTTTTCGAAAATTACAATTTACTCTTATTGTACATGTACTTTTTAAATGAACAAGATTTCCCGATTTTTTTCGATTTGGTTGTAGAAAAAAATGCAATAACAATAAAAAACAATGATAACAATTCTGCCTAAGCAGTTAGTAAATACATGAATGAAATTATTATAATCAATATCAGCTTGAAGTAAAGTAAATGGAACATTATTATTTATTTTTATCTGTTAAAGGTCGTGAAAACTTTTCGCTTTAATTTGTTCTCGAAACATGTCACGAAATTTACAACTAATAAAAAAAATGTATTTACGTAAATAATTGTACTACATTTTCATTTCGTCAGTTATTTACAGGAACAGAAAAATTCCAACTCGTAATAAATAAAACATCGCACAGCGCAATATTAACAGCAGAAGAATTCGGCAAGTTGGTGATGAAAAATAAAATAAATTTTTCCATCAAAATACTGCGCTAACTTCCTGTGGACGAAAGCCGTACATCGTCCACTATATTGGCCCCTTATTACAACCAATTTTCAGTAGTTTTTTTCCTTTTTTTGCTTTAATAGCTGCCTCTAAAAAAATGAAAAACTTAGCGTTATTTACATTGATCTGCTGCGATTGTCGGGAGCGGCTCGCCGACAGCGCTCTCTGGAAAAAGTGAACAATCTTTGCCACTTTTATTCTATTCTATTCTATTCAAGAGTCACAACTGACTACAACTGTATTTATGTCGAGGTCTGCATACTAGTGCCTTGCCTCCATTATTTTTTGCCACTATTATTACACTAGCAAATCCGTAGGACATTTCTCTCCTTCTTCTTACTCCGTGAGGGAAACGAAAATGACAAAGAACCAAGCTTGCGTTCGACGTGCTCAACCGGTAGTTACCGGTTAACCGATCACGTGACAGCTAATGATCATATGCTTCAATCAATCAACAGCTTACCGGTTATGGCTGTCGAACACAACCCAACAGGCTTAAGTCCGGGGAATATTATTTAAAAAAAAGAATTTCGTGCCTTATGAATGATTCACTTTCTTTTTAGAGAAATTTTAACCGAAAAACTTTTAAAAGAATTCTTTTAGAAATAGAAGATGTATTGGAGGCCGGAGACTCGAAACTCCTCCGTTTGCTGCGGGTTGGCTCTTATACCAACAATGACGTCACGTCATTAGCATTGGAGTGTTTTGAAAAATGTAACTGCAACCAGTGCAAGTAGCGATTCTTTGTTTGCATTTTAACAGGGCATCGTACCATGAATCGTAATCCAAATTCTTTGAGTGTTTCGTTTGTACGCGCGCAGTAGCGGATATTAGGGGGCCCGTGCCCCCCTAAAAGGATGAATTAATTTTACTTAGTAATTCTTTTGCATTTCTTTTACGTAGTTAATTAAAAAGAGCACAAAACACACACAGCATATTTTGAATAAAAGCATTTTTGTTTGCTAAAGAAATATTACTGGAGTATTACGGGAGTCAGAGTTGCAGAGTACATTTAACTCGCTGGTTTCGAATTCAAGGGACCGTATTATCGTGATTCGTCCACTAATTCTTTGATGGAATCAATAATTAACACTTTTTTTTTTAATGTGTAGGCGCACCTAAAAGATTCATTTTGATCCAGGAACCTATTAGCGAAATAAAAGATTTCTTTTTCAGCTTATAAAATATGCAAAATGAAAGAAATTATATGGCAGTTTCTTGGAAAAACCATGATTTTGTATGGAAACGGCATGAAGTATCAATATGTTATTTTAACTGTATCATCGCTTTAAGAACAAATCAGCAACTGTTTTGAAATTCATACGGAAATAGTTTATGAATTCTTCAGTGAAACTTATATGTTATGTTTCTTCATAAATTGATTTAAAAAATCTCAAGTGAGGTATGGGTTTATTTAATAACCTTGCCCTCGTGTTATAATCATTATGAGAATTCCTAAGTAAAGCCTCTCATTGTCTAGCATCTTGGTGACATTATATTGGGTTTAGTATTTAAATGGCTTGAAACGTTAAAGATGTTTTCTGTCCACATTAAAAGTATATTAGTGCATAATATTCATGTACTTAGAAGTAGATTCATCAACTTGAAGGAATCCTAAAAAAATTTTAAAAAATGCACATTTAAAAATAAAGTCATTAAAACTTTGTTGTGAAACATCAAGGGGGGGAGGGGGGCTATTCAATTTCCCGTGCCCCCTCCAAAAGATTTTTCTGTATCTGTCCCTGCTTGCGCGTCTGTTTTTTGAACTATTAAAAAAAGATTTTTTTTGCTGACATTTTTTTTTAAAAAACTGCTCTGATGTAGTTTTGATTTAAAAATTAATATTTAATATTAATTATTTTTTAAATTTAAAATTTTAAAACTATAGTTTTATGTAAAGTTATTCAGCTTTCAAGAGTAGGACATTGTATGACTAGACATTTTCATTTAATTCACAAGACCTTAACAATAAAATCAGGATGAGGGGATTACTGAAAAAGGTTTTTAAAATTGTACCCAGTAAGCAGAAAATTTGAATTTCCTGTAGTAAGCTATAAGCTTTTTCTCATTAAAAAAAAAAAAAAAAAAAAAAAAAAAAAAAAACAAACTATACTGTACTGACATTGAAAAAGTACTTTGGCTAAAAATTATGTTAGTATAATTATATATATGGAATAGCCTTATGCAAAATGTTCTGCAATATAAGTCCTTCAAAATCGGCATTTAGATATGAGTCCATTTTTTTTTCTGTTAATTTTAGTGGTCTATTCTGTAGACTTTCAAATAAATTATTTATAAAAATATGCTGGTGCAGCTTATATATTTAAGTACTTCCACTATTAGCTGTCCTGTTGGATAGCATTGTGACAATTTTGATGGAGAGATAGTGTCGATATTGTTCTAAATTATGATTATTAAAAACCAGTCCTTGCTTAATGCTTACATTGTAAGACAAAGATTAATTCAGATATAGTCTGTAATCATCTAGTAACGATGCTAAAACCTTGCATAACTGTTTCTCTTATTTTAAAATACGTAGTTTAATTCAAGTGTTCCCAAAGTGGGTACAGTGTTACTTTGTGAACCCACAGGGAGCGGTAAAGGGTGCCACAAAGCAGGGGCACCCACACCTTAAAAGCAAGGGCACACCCCACTTAATATCATAATGAATAACCCCTCAAATCAAGAACGCCCCCTCCAAAAAAAGAGAAAAGTAACCCTCAAACCTCCTCCCAACTAAAAATTTCAATGGAGCACTTTGTGCCATGACCCCCTCCCCCAAGGTGGACACTCCTGCACAAAGTGCCCCTGCATCATATCTTTGTTGTTTTAATAAAAGATAAAACTGTAACCCTTATAATCTCACTCGTTTGTCTTCTATTATTTTATATCAGTTTTTTTAAATGAAGAAAAGAAAGAAAGAGTGGTGATCTTCCTCAATATTTAAAGTCTTAAAAAGACCTTATTTCAGTGAGCAACATTCCTGATGACCTAATTTGTAGACACTGTCGCTTTCATGAGGAAACTGCTCACACATCTTGTGTGATTACGACGTCTTTTCTGCCTACATGTTTGAACACCTTGGCCGCCACTTGCTTGAACCTTGGGAGATCTATGATATTCTCAGTAAATGCCTGCTAATCTTTGCTTCAGCTACTGGTCTGTTTTAGGACTACTGTTTGGGCTTTAGTGCAATAGACCTCTGGTCGCAGTGCTTGGCTCTACTGAGCCCCTCTCGCCATCATTTCATTTTTCAAGCAACATTCTTGTGTCTGGATTTCATAAAAGGAGGGGTTTCAATGTTTTTTCATCCTTGTCTGTGCTGTTAGGAAATGTCAAATAATTCATTTTGGTTTCATGGTCTCAGTGTTCATTTTCACATTTTCTTCTAAATCAAATCGTTTAATCTATTCAGTTGCTGCATATTCGAAAAGGACTGCCACTGAGTGCCGTGAAGAAGTTTCTTGAAAGGATCCCATGACTTGACCAGTTGAATAACTAAAATTTGGGAAAGAGAGGCTGAAATTGTATTTGTTATGTGTATACTTTTTTCTGAAATTATTTTCACTTTTTTTTTCAGGAGCACTATAATTTTATTTTGAATGACAATAACATAGGACCTATTGTGATGTCTATAAAATATGAAAATATAAACTGCAGAGAGCACCTTCGAGTGATTTTAAGGTAATTTGATAGTTTGACATGAATATGAACTTCTCAAGTGATAAATACTCTCTTGGGCAGGTAAACAGCATTATCTACAAATTTTCGTTTTCCTGTCGTTTTTTCATCTATCCATCATTGAAACTTTTTTCTGGTATTTGGGATGTCAAAAATGCATTTCTTGTAAAAACTGTAAAATCTATTTTCGTAAATACTGCTATTTACCTGCTCACAGTAGATTTCTTGTTGTATTATTTAACACATTTTAAGTTTTACCCTTGTCCACCAGGCGAATAACCTCAGTTTCCAATGTTTATTTTACATCATATCTATATAGGTTTTTGTTGAACATTTAATGTGCCTGAAAAGCAGATTTAGGAAATATTACATCAATACTGATTCTAGCAGCTAGACTTGAAATACACTCTACAAGTAAATTACTAAAATACTTCAGATTTATTTTTATTTCAAGAAAACATGTTGGAATTGTTTTTTAACTACAATTGTATAAAACTGATCAATCAGATTCGATTACCTGGCACTTCTAAAATTTCTGCAACATTTGATTCTGTTCGCTCTACATATTTATGTGAAAAGGCTTTTTTTGATTGTGAGATATGAAAGTCAAGCAGACCAGAATAAAACTTCTCTACCTAGAACCCGACATTGCAGCTTCAGTTTCAAGAAAGCAGCTGCTGCACCTATCTCAATAAGCAAAAATTATTTACAGAAAACATTGAACCAAGAAATGTTCTTATGAGTTCACTGTATTACAATTTCTCACTATTTAATTCTTTTATTACTATTTGTTCATCTCCAACGTTTAATTCTATAAATGAGAAAGAACATTATTTGAAACAACCAAGGATACATTCTCACCAATATTGATTATAAAATAGTGCCTGTGAAATTATTGAGCCTGAAATTAAGTCTCATGAGTAAACTGACTAGGGATACAATTGGATTCAAGAAGGTTGTCTGCTAACTACATAAATTTAAACCCTGATCTAGAACACAAACTTAAATACAAGGCTCTTATCTGATTAACATGTCTGTTAACAGAGCAATAGACCAATAGTCTCACATTTTGAAACCTTGCTTTATCTATCATGGCAACTAGTCTATGAATAATGTGACCAGATTTTTCAAGCTAAAAATCAGGACACATGATGGGGGGGGGGGGGGGGGGAGAGTAGTTTTTTTTTTCCACAGGCTTAATATTTTTCAAGTTGTCATTCAAAACGCATTTACATTTACCCATCTCGTAAAATTATGATAATCGTACAACGTGTAACAGTTACAATCACAATGAATGAAAAGAATTTACTTTCCCCCTTACGAAGCCAACACCTGATGTTTAACAGCTCCTCCTCTTCAATCCAAATCATGGTGGAGGTAGTTCAGCGTATTAAACATTAAAGAATAACATTTTACATGGCGTTCTTCCATTTACTGACAGCAAAAAATCGAAAAAGCGTTTAAAAAATCTAGATTGTATGTTATATTTCTTGTGTGACGGAATTTAAACAAAAAAAGCGGGACTTTTTCGAGAAAGCGGGACACTTTGGTGGGACATTCCTGCAGCGGGACAGTAAGACAAAAAGCGGGGACTGTTCCGACGTCTGGTCACATTATCTAAGAGTGTTAATTTTTTTCTCTGTAGAGAAAATAAATAAAGCTGAAGAAGCTTTCCAATTAACAGGTTTAGGACATTCATGTCTTTAAATTGGGTTCTACCATTTCATAGTATTACACTCCTTTATTTTATTTTCATGAACTTGATGTTCTTTGTGTATTGAACGAATACAAATTTCTGTTAAAATAATTTTCAAATTCTGCAGCTATGGAGTATTTTTATGATTAAAAACAGTCATAACTTTATCAGTGACTTAAAAAAAATTACTTTTTATGCTCTGCAATCTCATTTTGGTTCAGAAAAGTGAATTATTGTCATCACATTTTGCTGATCATAAAATAAAAAATCTAAAAGTCATTTACGTACTCTTTCATTTCTAAAAAGTATTGACATAAAATGAACAATTGTGGTGATTTTACGACACTGTAAGTTTATTGAAATGGGAAATCACTGATTGAAATACTTGTGTTATTGATATTAAAAGTAATTCATTTTCTTCTTTTGATTTTAAATATTTCTTTAACGTTTAGGCGAAAGCAAGATATAATTAATGATGTGATACCCCTTGTATATGAAAATCATTCATTACAAGCCTTGAGAATTGCAAAGGTAAGTGAAAACTTCGATTTAACTCATTGAAATTATAAGTCATTTGAGGTGGAAAAGTGATCTCAACTTTGTTAAATCATGTAATGAAAGCTCTTACACAAATATTTTATTTTCAACATTCAGTAATGAAAATTTTTAGATTATATATTCTTAGACATTTTACTTATTAATTCTTGAATTTTGCATTTTTGTATTGACTTTTTAAGTGTATCATTTTGAGCTAGAATGGGGGGTTATATGCATTTTGAAGGAGGTTAAGAGTGGCAAAGGGGACAAGTGGATTTCTTGTGACTTATGTCAGATGTTCTGCTTGTTTAAGGGGAAGGATGAATCTGAGAAGGATTTGCACCAAGTGTGTTGAACCCTCAGAAATCAGAATTAGGATGATTATTTTGGAGGCTGAGTTAGCATTAGGCTGTAGGGTTGTAGATGGGGTAAACAGTCCAGAGGGAAAAGGGGAAGTTAGCAAAAAGGAGGTGAGCATTAGCAGTGTGTTAGATAGTGGGAATATTCCAGAGGTAAAGGGGGAAGTTATTGCTTAGGAAACAGACTGGGAAACAAAGGGTATAGTTTTGGGAGATTCAATGGTGCGCGAGGTGGGAAACTCAATAGGCAGAGTTAGACGTAAGGTGGCTAGATGTTGTTTGTCAGGGGCTCGGGTGAGAGATGAAAATATGGTTGCTGAAAAGAAGGGGGCATTTAATAAGGAGGATGTAGTTACTTTGTGGGTAGGAACTAACGAAGTAGGCCATAGTAACAACGATGAGTTTACAAAAGAGTGGGATTCTCTGTTGGACAAAGCGACCAACAGTTCGACAAATGTCCAAGTGGTTGGTTTGCCTCCGAGATATGGAGTGCATAGGAGTTGGTTAAACCAACAAGCTAGTTGTATGAACCTGGTACTCAAGGAAATTTGCGTAAAGCGTAGTATCAGGTTTATTGATGTGTGGAGTAAATGTAAACGCGATTGGATTGCTAGGGATGGCCTGCATCTGAGTTCTACAGAGGGTTAAAATGGTTAATGGTTTGGTTTTAGAGACTTCAGAATCAAATAGCTAAGTTGGAATGGGGGGCATGGTTTAAGGAGCAGAATTCAAAAGGGTACTAACTATTGGGACTTTAGTAGAAGCGGAAATAGGGTGGCTAATAAGAGAAAAGATTTCAACAGTTGGGATACAAATAATCGCAGTGCATTAAATGAAAGTAAGATGGGCTTACTTAAGATTTTTTATACCAATGCTCGTAGTATTAGCAACAAGATGGAAGAATTGAAAAGCATAATAATAGACGAGAGGTTGGATATTATTGGAGTTACCGAGACATGGGCTACCGAAAATAATTCTGATTTATTACAAGATAGAGTAGGTAAAAGAGGTGGTGAGATTTTATTTTATGTCAGAGACATTTTAACTTGCAATGAATTGGTAATTAATGATAAACCTAATGAGATTGATATGATTTGACTGGAGTTGATGAGCAATAAGGACAAAAAATTACGTTTAGGGAACATTTATATGCAACCCAACTTAAGCCAGGGTCAAGATGAACAGATGTTTAGTATTATTAGTGACATTTCAAGCAAGGTGTCAGTCATCATAATGGGAGATTTTAATTTTCCAGGAATTGATTGGAATAATTTTTACCACAGTAATAGCAGAGAAAAGAGGAATTTTTGAAAGTAATTGGTGACTGTTTCTTAGATCAAATTGTAACTCAGGGTACTCGACAGGATGTGATTTTCAATCTAGTTTTCTGTGACATGGAAGGTTCTGTTCAAGGATTATGTGTAGGGGAACACATTGGAGATAGTGACCACAACAGTATTAGGTTTGGGATTAACTTTGATATGCACAAAGTAGAGAATTTTAGGTTTGTTCCCAATTTCAGAAATACTGATTTTGTGGCACTTAGGCAGAGTTTAAAAGCAGTTTTTTCTTCCGGATTGGACAATAGCTATGTGAATCTTCAGTGGGCAGAGTTTAAGGAAAATCTAGCGAAAACGGTTGGGGATCATGTTCCCTTTAGGTATAGTGCCTAGAAAGAGTAGTGTACCAACCGCCGCTGTTTTTCCCTGCAATTCTTGAGGACGAAATTGAGGAATTCCGCTAGAGGGCAGTGCGGTTAGAGAGCACGTTACTTTTGACGGAGTTCACATTAGTTGATGCAGGATTTAGTTATAATTTGGTTATGTGTTAATGTTGTTTTTCCGCATTTTGTAAAATAATTATGAGAGTTTTAAAATATTTTAATGGACACGTCAAAGTCGAATATTAAGAGAAAAAAAAAGCTACATCTTGGTTTATACCAGCGTGCAAAAGTGGTTACGGATCAGGCAAAGAAAATGTTTCGCTTTTCAAAGTTACCGAAGATGAGGAGAAACTTAAGCAGTAGCGTACCTACATGGGTGACACCCGGGAGCCAATTTGTGGTGTTATGCCCCCCTCCCTCCCCCTCGACAAAAAAAAAAGGTTTTAATATTCTTTGTAAGCATGAAATTCATACAATTTTCAGTTCAATTACAAACAATATGAACCTAATCCTGAGTATAGTAATCACCCCATGATGTGGGGTGAAAGAGGGGCATTCCAGGGGGGGGGATTACCTCTGGAAAATTTTGAAATTTGTAGTCTTAAAAACGTATTTTATCTTCATATTTTTCAGAAACTTGCAATTCCACTTTGGGTGTTACCCCCCAGATGGGTGACACCCGTGACGGACTGCTCCCTATTGACGCCATTGACTTAAGGAATGGAACTCTTTGATTTTCTCTAAAATTTTCAATGGTGCTGTCTGCGCCATAACCCCCTCCCCTCCTCCTCGGCACCCCTGTGTAGCTGAGGGTAAATTGCGCGAATCTCTGGTTTATCGAGATAACCGATAGCTTTCAGATCTTCAAATGCAGATTTAGTTCTGGGTATCATCCCCCCCCCCCCCCGCCACCCAAGAATGACAGAGCACTCCCCCCTTCCCTAAATTTTACGAAGCACCACCTCACCCAAAAAAGTTACTCAATGACACTTTAATATTTTTTAAACACCTCTAAAAGTTTTGATGGTTTAATCTGCACCCTGACTACGCCCACTCCCCCCCCCCCTTTCATGCCTGTTTTAGCTTTACTTGAGTTATTAAAATTATTTACTGGAAAATTTACTTTTCGAGATGGCCGATAGGTTTTGAAAAATGCAGATGGTTTAGTTATGAATGCCCCTCCCCCAAGAGCGAACGCTCAACTCATTTACATCTCCAAATTTTGCGCAGCACCCCACCCCTCAGAATTGCTATCCCCCAAAATGAAACTTTTATCTTTTTACAGCACACTTTGTAAAAATTTGAAAGGCATAAACAGAGCCATACTCCCTCCCCCCGCCCCGCATTAGTAAATAATTAAAATTAAATTGCTGAAATATTTACTTACCGAAATGGCAGACTGATTGTCTACATAACAGAAACATATACGCTAATAGTTAATCTATGGAAGTTTCCTAAGAGTAATGACGCAAAGTATCCCCCCTTTCCATTTTACTCAGCATCTCCCCCACCCCCAGTAGTGCCCAGTAGTTTCCCTATTATGAGACTAAAATCATTTTGAAACACCCTCTGTAAAAATTTCGTTAGTTTAGTCTCCTCCATGAACCGTCAACCCCCCTCCTCCGCTCGGGATCGGCCCCCTTGCTTTAGCTATAATCATATTAGGAAAAATACTGAAACATTTTAACAACAAAATAACCACAGGCTGTTCTATGCAAAAACTTTTGTTAGGAAAGCTCATCCTAAAGGCAATAGCATCCCCTCTCACTATTTTAGAGCCCCCTCTCCTCCCCCCTTGAAAATGTTCCCCCTTAAATTGAGACTGAAATTCTTTTTAAATGCCTTCTTTTGAAATTTTTGCTAGTGTAGTCTCCATCAAAATCCTTTAAAAAAAACAACTTCTCTAAACTATTCTTTTGTTTTTAAATCGTAAAATAAATTCTAAATTTACTAACTTCTTTATTTTGTATCAAATTTGCAAATTCGCACTGCATATTTTAGCAAATAGTATTTTAATTAGCTAAAATAATTCAGAAGCAGGTTTAATAATTAAATAAGTGACACACAGTCCTTCAAAAATTTCTTTTGGCAAATTTTACTATCCAGTTTCCTTTTATCTTTCCAGAAACAATGAAAGATCACGCCAATTGCTAATGAAATATCTGACCAAATAAAGTAAAATACGAAACCATTATTGCTAACAAACTAGAGTTAAAATTTCAATAAATTATTTTAAAAAAAATTGCTTTAAAAACTTATAGTATATTCATTAAAGAGGAGTCATGTAATATTTGTGCGGCTTTGAAAAATAAAGAAACACCCCAGCCAGACAAAGAACTTATTCCAAAATCTATCTTTTACAATGAAATAAGTTCGATCCAAAAACGGGGCATTTAAGCCGCGAAATTAGCATGTAATTGCTGGTTTAAAACGATTCTGATTGAGAAACATAACATGCTCCCAGGGCGCAGCGCCGTCTGGATTTTACTCAGATCTGACTTCACTTTTTCTCTGTTGATCGGCACACTACTTTTTCTAGGCACTATACTTTAGGAGAAAGGGTGTCAACACAAAAACTTGGCTGATGTGGTTCTCCAGGGAAACTAAAGACGCTCTAAATTACAAGCAAGCCACTTTTCATAGGTTTAATGAAACTGGTCACTGTGCAGATAGGCTCCAGTATTGTAAGTCAAGGCGTAAATTTAAGTATTTGGTACAGATTCAGAAAAGAGAGTTGGAGCAAAGACTGGCAGATAACATAGACAGGAATCTAAAGAGGTTTTTTGCATACGCTAATTCGAGGAAAGTTTGAAATAGTCATATTAGGCCACTGGTTGATGAACTCGGAATTTTAGTTCAGGACGATAGTGATATTGCTAATGTTCTTAATAACTTTATTCAAGTGTTTTTAACAACAACTGTATCTCAACAGTTGATACCAGCAAGATGAAAGCTATAGTACAGCTTGAGGACTTTGTATTTTCCAGGGATGACATTTTATTTCATTTGAAAAATAAATTACTTTTGAATAAAAAAAAACGCCTTCAAAAAATACCCAGCAACTAAAAAGCAAAAAAAAAACTGATTACACATACATTCTATTTCCTACCCAAACATAGAAATGAAATTTATTTTACAATTCCAGTACAAAAATCAACTAAACTAAACAACAAATTATAAAATAAACACTGATTTAAATTACTATACGATGAATTATTTTAAATTCCTAACTAATTATATATGATCTCTTATTTTTTAATAACCTTTTGAAGTCAGGGCCTCCTATAAACAACTACATGATTAATATGTAACAACTACATAATTTATACGTAAAGACATTAATGTATTGGAAAGGGTTCAAAGGCAGGCTACAAGGCTAATAAATGGACTTTCTCACTTAGACTAAGATTCCATGCTTAGAAGGCTAAAAATGTACAGTCTTGAGCAAAGAAGAGACTGAGGGGGACATGATTCAGTTGTTTAAATTTATTAAAATGAAAGATGTTACGGTGCTAAAGTTTAGCACTGAAAACAAGACAAGGGGTCATTGTTTTAAGCTATTTAACAGGCTAACATGGATATTAGGAAAAATTATTATTTTAGCAGGGTAGTGGAACCTTGGAAAAGTTTACCAGAAGAGGTGGTAATAAGCAAGAGAATAGATAGTTTTTAGAGGGCCATTGATCTTCACTGGGGATTGTAAATTAACTAGGACCAGCCTAGCTGGTCCCAGAGCCTGTTGCTGGTCGTCACTTTTGTATTTGTATTTATTGTATAATTGTGTCTGTTTGGGTTCATAGAAAGAATATCTTAATTTTGTATGACTTTAATGGTATCCTAAAAACTTTAACAAAACTATTTGAAAAGAGTAACTGCTCTCTTTGGATATAAATTGATGAAAACAAATGAAGCAGAAATGTATTATTTTTATTATTTTTGTCTGTTACTCTTTAGTTTGTTACCTAAATGTGTTAACTTTTTGTTGGAATATTTTCCCACAAAGGAATAAATGTAAAAACGACTTAAGAAACATTTACATTGAATTAAAGCTTCTAATTTCGTATTTATTTATTTCCACTTTGTAATACTTTGTAATACTCAGAAACATATGTCCTCATTATTATCCATACATTTAATTGAAATCCTGAGAAAAATAGTGGCAGGGACGGATCCAGGACTTCTTCAAGGGAAGAGCGAAATTGCATGTTTGGAACTTCAATTTTGAATAAAATAGACAGTTAAGGACCCTCTTTCCCTATCATTATTGAATATTGTTTAAAATTACATATTTGGAACTACAGTTTCAAAAAATTAGCAGAGGAAAGAGCTTGAACCTCATTCCTTCCTCTAACGTTACCAAAGATGGTTTAAAATTGCAGTTTTAAGACATCAAGGTTGAAATATTCTGAAATATTTCTGGCTGAGAACTCCCTTAAATTCTTCGCAGACTGTCTAAAAAATAATATTTTGAAACTTCAATGTCGAAAAATGCCAGTCGAGTCTCTCAAGGGAGGGGTGATCGCCCCTCACTTGTATCCGTCCATGGATAGTTGTTCTTAACTTCGCTGGAGCACTAGCTTGAAATACTCACACGTGAATTTTTATTTCAATTCATCAAGGCATTGTTTCTATGATTCTTTGTGTAGATAATTGTAGTTTTTTGTTTACTGCTATATGTTTTTACCGAAAAAATTGATTGCCTTACTCCTTCTTTAATCTTCCGAACTGCTTATTAATTTGGTTTTCTTTTCAGATCTTGTGTGATGATATTACTACCGACAAGTTTTTTGCTGTTTTCTTTCCTAAAGTAAGGTTTTTTTCTATTGTAGAATGAAACTGCATTGGTATACTTTCATCAGAATCAGAGTAGTAAGAAAAAAATAAATGAATAGGAATGTATTGCTTAATATTTAGTACGGGAAAATATCCAAACAATAACCCAGTCACAAAACGCATCACAAGTAAAATCCCCCTATTTCATGTTCAAATAAATTCTTAAATGAAACATGATTTTAACACATGAATACATAAATTAAACATTGAACAAAAACCCTAAATCAATTCTTCTACTTCAGTAAAACTATACAAATATTGACATTCAAACCTATTCAAATATTGACAATCTATTATATACAGAGGCATACATGGAGGAGAGTAGGTGACACCTGTAGGCCCAGGCCCAAGCCTGAAGGGGGGCCCGAGATTTTTAAAATGTGGTGTGAAATATCTGTAGGGATATAGGGTTAACAATATGAGGGGGGGGGGCTTGAAAGTTATTTGTGGTGAGCTCCAAAATTTCTGTGTATGCCCTTAATCATACCCAGGGTATCCCTCGTGTAACACGGTTAATTCGTAGTATCGAAACCATGTTATACTAGACTTTTTTATAAATGTGTTTTTTACTTATTTTTTAACCTAATTAATCATGTACATATCATAAATCATCTCAATCTGTACTGTGTTATATCGAAACCAATTCATAAGGTGCAAATTTTATAACTGATGAAATTTCAGCTCAATAGAACATATAAATGGAAACTGACAACCAGAATATACAAAGACCCACTGATTTAAAAATAAGAGTTGTTATAAATGATAAAACTTAATCATCTTACATACCTTAAATTAAAACTGTTATGCACAACAAGAAGAAACTTAATCCACTTTTCTTTATGTACTAAGAACAAAACTCTTTCCATAAGAGAAAATATCTGCTTTTCTGCAGCAGTAAAGTTCGTCTGAGCAACAACAACAAAGCAAAATTTAAAATAAAATAAATAGAATCATTCTATTTACTTTATTTCATATTTTGTTTCGACTACATTTATCGTTTACCAAATTTAGCTGTTCATTCCTAATGTTATTTTCTTACAATGCATTGGAAACAAAATAATATTCACCTTTTTGCTTTTAGAACATTGATGAGAAAAATCAAGTATGTATTTAAAAGTTGAAAGTTAGTGTTTGTTATACAGGGAAACCAAACTTTTGAGCCCAAGACAGACGATTTTTCGTAAAAGTCATAAAAACAAAGTAAAAACTTTTTAGTTGTTATCATACATTTTTTAACAGAGTATTGAACAAAAATTGAATTATTTCTTTTAAAATTGGTGTTACATCAAAACCGTGTAGTTATGAATTAAAGTTCTGTACCAAGTAATGTCAAAACCATGTTATAATAATCGCAAATTTGGTACTGTTTAATATCGAAACTGTGTTGTAGAAGTACTGTGTTATACAAGGGACGCCTGTATATTAAAATAGCACTGTTTTTTAGTTTAAAGTTCCCACGGAAGCCATCTAAAGTTTGAAACATATGATAATACTTTTAGAAAAAATATAATTTCACGCAGTGTTCAATACCATAAAAATACCAATACAAATCTGCACCTTTTTACATTCCTTTTAGGCATGAAACAATTCTACAAAATTCCAAGCCCATGAAAGCGTTTAATTTCAAATTCCATGATGAGTACAAAGGATTGCTTTTATTTATCTTCCGAATAGCAGACTCGGAGCTTTACTTGTTCCCTAGCCAATTCCAATTGGCACCCAAGGACCCGACTTTCGATAAGGCATGTGAAAATCTTTCACTTTTGCTGCTGGTTTCTTAAAAATATACTTTCGAGACAGCAGGCTTCTCATTGAAGAATTTAGTTTTTTCCAAACCATCATGCATGCACTCGCTTTTCTAGAATCCGTCCATGCTCCATTCAGAAATCTCAACACAGCGTCAGCCACACAAGAACAGGAGATGAGCAGACGCAGACCCATCTGTCTCATTTTGTGTGCTGCCTTATACCCTTTTCCTCTTCTATTGACTGTTGCCAATCCATATTAGCATTTTGAGCCATACAGGAACTCTTTATGAAATAAGAAACTTCTGCTAATTTCAGAAAACAAAAGATTAACTGTGTTGCAAAGTTTAATCCTTAGCTGATTTAATGATTCCTTTAGTAGAGTTTGATTAGGTATCAAAAGTATATGGAGTATGTCTATGTTACTTGTCCTAGACAAAAAAAATCCCTCACATGTCAAGTGTTTTTTTTTTTGGTTGGGGGGGGGGGGGTTGAATGTTATTATTAGAGTAAAAAATGCATGATAGAATTCAAGCTCTATTTTCAAATATACTTACTAAACTGAAAAACAGTTTATGTATGTCATAGATTTTTTTTTTTGTTTAAGAAGATATTTATCTGGTAGTTAAAATTCATGTTTTTTATTCACTTTTTGTGATGTCTAAGTCAACTTAAATGATCTCTGAACTTTGTTGTTATTTAACTTTGAGTGACATTGACGTATTTTAACAGTGTACAAATAAACATGAAAAGTAGAGCAATTCCTTTACATCATAGTGAGACCCTGATCCAGCATATCTTGTATTTAATGTTTTCTCACTCAGTTGTCATTTGTCCCAAAAGTTTTCCACCCATGTGATTCTAAAATATTCCATATTTAATGCTTCAACTCTTATATGGTTACTGAGTAGAAGGCTTTTTTAAACTTGACGGACTGCATTCAGTTTGGAAATTTTTCAAATACACTTTAGTTTACAAAATACAATACATCCTTATCAATGAATGTACCAACTGTAAATAATTTGATTGACTAAATCAAATTATTTATATGATAAAAACATGTTAGTGAACATTAGCTTTCATCTTCAAAAACGCCATTCTAGCTTTAAATAGTGGAAGCATTCCTTCTGAATAATGAAGATAAGAGAATGTTTTACAGAAGTCATTTGTGTTCAAAATGTGATTTGGAATATAATTAATTAAAAAAAAAGTTATTTCATTTTAAAAACTGATGGCTAAAATACTTGCATTATAACTTTATGTATGTCTTAACTCATCTTCAGCTACCTCTTTAATCTAATCATAAATAAGAGTAGGTTATAAGTAGGTCATTCTTGTAGTAAGCTAGCTGCATTAAGGGTTTTATTGTGCTCAACAATACTTTGTTTCTTACATGAAGTGTCTTGCTTCATATGTTCATGTTTCTTGCTTCCCCTTTTGTATTTATTGTAATTGTTTCATATTTATGCTTGCAGTGCTCTAAGCCTTAATGTGAATCCTACTTACTACAACTTTCTTTCAGGCTTCTGATCTCATTATGGCTTTTGATGAACATGTTTTGGTTAATAAACTAAAATTTGGTGTCATTTATCAAAAAGCTGGTCAAGTAAGTACAAATTCATAGTTTAATTTTGACTATTTACGTATTCATATCTGACTCTATTGATTGCTAATTACATTTATTTTCATTTCTATTTTAATCTTTATCTTTTTTTGAAAAATAAATTGCAAAATACAGCTGACTTTGGAAGTATCTTTGTGATTTGATACCCTGATAAAATTAAAAGCATAATTTTTAAAACATAATATTTGAAGTTTACTGCTTTTAGCATTAAATTATAAAGCCTTATAAATTTAATTTTATCTATTTAATTAAATATATAATTATGTCCTTCATAGACTACAGAAGAAGAAATGTTTGGAAATGAATTTCATAGTCCTGCTATGGAAGAGTTCCTGCAATTTTTAGGGGAAAAAATAGAATTGAAAGGTTTCACTGGGTAACTATTTCATTTATGTTAATATGTTTGACTTTTCTTATTAAAAATAGTAATGGGTAAGAAAGAGTTGTGCTAAAATCAAAATACATGAAAAAAAAAAAACTTTTAATACAAAAAGAGAGTAGAAACAGGGGTGTCCATCCCCTCAAAGAGTGATGTGCACTCCTTTCTTATATAATGAAGCAGCACCCCAATAAAGAACCCCTCTCCCCCCCCCCAAAGAAAGCCTCTAAAAGGACCCCTAAAATGTTTGATGACATGATCTGGGACTTAACCCCCCCCCCTCAGCTTGCAGCACCCCTGGTGGGAAACAGATTAAAAATTAAAATATCAGTTGTAATCTTGGACAACTTTGGTCCTGCAAAATTGATTTGTTTTATTTTGAATAAGAACTTTTGATTACAAGAAAGTATTTAAAATGTTTTCCTGTTTATTCACTGCTATGTACATTTATGTATACATTTTGCATTTTCATTATAAAAATATAAATTTTTGAATATCATTGAAAAATGCTTATTTAATGATATCTTAAATTTTCCTATGTACTGTACATGCTTAATTTCTTTCTTTTTTACAAGATTTAATGGGGAAGCAATATTTCTCAAATTTCAGGGCTGCCACTGGCGCACAGTGGAGTATTTGACTGAAAATCCTGGCCAAAAGTCCAAAATTAAAAATTTACCCGGTTTTTATGAAAATTTATTCTATGATAGTTGACTAACTGGTGCATCGATCGGCACCTGTTTTGGAAACCTGAGTCACATACAATTGCTCATAGCCTTGGTAAAAGATGAGATTTCTATGAGAATTTTCGCTTTTTTGTTACGTTTCAGCTTAATTATTACGTTTCAATGTAGATTTTTTTGTGGCTTTATAAATGAATGGAATTGACCCAAATCAATGTTACGGGATAAAGAAATGTCAGGGCTTTGTGCTAATTATAAATCAAAGTAAATATTTTTATTTTCTTTTTGTAAAAAAAAATAAAGAAAACTTGGTACGGAAGATTTTTAAAGGCTTTTCGCCTTAATTTATAACTAGAGAAAGCTTTTTAAACGGGTGTCGGACTCGGTCAGGCTGTTTTGAAAGTTGCATCGTATTTGGCAAAGTCTCTAGTGCTAATTTCTGCAAAAAAATCTTCCGCCTACAACTGCCCTTTTTTTAAATTTTTTTTTTTAAGTGCATAATCCAATCGTTTTGTGACAAGTCATGATTTTAAACTGAGTTTACCTACAAAGATTTTATAAATTTGTAAAAAGTAATCAAAAGTACTACTGAATGAAAAAATCAACATATTTAAGCGCACAAACAACAATAAAATTTCAGACACGAGTTTCAGGGTTACGAGAAACCGCTTCATGAATGTATAAAAGTGTAAGCTATGGAATGAGAATCGTCCAATTAATTTTAAAATACTTACCTTTATGCATCGCTAAAGGAATTCATTGAATCCCTAAATCATGTGTTTGCATTTAATTATGTTAATTTTCTCATGTACGTTAATGAGGTAATAAATTAAATTTTTTCTCGTTAAGAAAATTTTATCTTCCTTAAAATTGAGATAAATTTTAAATAAAATTAATAAATATTTATATTTTTTCAGATCATTGTTGCAAATAATGTGCCGGGGGAGGGGGAGTCTTTTCTCCCTTATATGTAGTATATTTGTTATTTTCTCCTAACGCTAGCGAGCTATCCACATTTAAGACATTTTACCTACTCATTGTAAAATTGAAGTTGTATTAAATTTTAGTTCCAAGTTTTTGTTCACACAATTTTTAACGGGACACATCAGGCTATGTAAAACTAAGGATCAACCCAAGGTACGGGTATATGTACAATATATAAAATTCAAAAACAAAAAGCTTTTGAATATCCATTTTCGAGTGTTTTTACAGTTATAACTTACTAGTTAATTTTTTTTTTACTATAGAAAAAAGGTTCTTTGTAGCCCCGAAACCAATTCCTTTTATGCGTGATTAACTCAGGGTTTTAATGATTGAAACCGAACAGAAAGGATAAAATTGATTTTTTTTTTTAAATTTCAAATTAGTGTTTTGTACAGAACACTAGGATTTTTTAAACGTTTTTTATTTATATATATTTTTTTTCGAACAGTGCACTTAATTACATATCTTCGAAGAAAATTATGTTGAAAACAGCCATATCACATTAAACATATTTACTTATCACTTGTTAAAGCGTTATTGGCAAGCAACTGTTGCATCCGTTTCGGATCGAGTGAAAATTATTGAAAATTTTTATTTCAACTCATTGAAAAAAAATTCATTATAAATCAGTGAAACAACATAATTTCACCGTTTTTGCTTTAAATAAAGATAAGGTGTTTATATTATTTCCTTAAAAGTTTCAGAGCCATAACATTACTAGAATACTGGATGCAGGAATTTTAGTTCACATTGATTGAATAATTGAAAAAAGTCGAAAAAGTGACCTCCCTTTGTAAATTCCTAGAAATTCGGTTAATTACGTTAGAACTTCAAACAAATCATATTTTCAAAGAAAACTATTTTTCCTATCTTGTGATGCATTGGTTTTTTTTTTCTACGTTCACTAGGATCGTTTTTACGGTCGTAAACATGCAAAAGTCTAAACCGTGGATAAAACATTAAATATTTCAATTTCTAATTTAAATTAAAAAAATCGAGTTTCAAATTGTAACATCAGGCTTTCAGACAACTTGTATACAAAGTTTCCTGTCTTTAAGTGGAATGGCTTCACTGTACAGCCCACAAACACACAGAAGGGTGTTGTCTTCAGAAGAGTGAAAATTTCAAACTAGTTTTGGCCAGGAATTTCAGTCAAATACTCCACTGTGTGGCGGCTAAAATGTCGATTAATGCTACTATTTTGAAGCAAAAGTGACTATGAACTATTTTTGTCAAAATGACGAAAAAGATTATTTCACAATTAATAATTTAAAAAAGAAAACGATGACTATTATAGTGAAAAAAATGACTAAAATGCATAAAAACTCCCTTTTTCCCTTTCCTAGGGCAAAAAATTGAAAATTCACTTATGAGTTTACCCCTATTTTCCAGAGGGGAAAAAAAACAGAATACTTTACCATGCTTATTTTTTCCAAAATAAGCGTTTTAAAAAGTAGCTAAATGAAAATTTGCTCTGTGTATAGGTCTATCCCCTTGCTTATATGCCACACAGCCATGATACAGTGAAAACTGTGTAAGTTGATCACTTATGGTGCACTACTTCAGTGATCCAACTTATAGAGGTTGATTTATATAACATAGAACTAATTCTGTGTGCGTACCTGAAAAAAAAAATCAACTTGGACAGGTGGTCAACTTCACAGGCTTTACTGTATGGCTATTTATCAAAGTGTCATTACATTATTATGACATCTACACTGGTCTAAAAAAATGAGAGTATTTTAGAAACTGAAGGGTACAGGGGAAAACCCCGGCCGACCAAAAAACACAGCTAATTTTTAGAAAAACGCATTTGAATGTTTGACTGATGGACTTTTCCTCCAGTAACATGCATTTTTGAACAAATATTTCAATTGACTCATGGAGTTTTGTCAAAAGACAATAAACTAATAAGAAAAGTATACTTCAGCATCCACTGCATCATTATTTAATTTCCCAGTAAAAGCTGCCTGATGGGCTTTTCCCCCATACCCTTCAATTATTTTCTACATCTGGCAATTATTTTGAGGACTATTCTTCATTTTACAAGCCATTAAACCAATTATTTTTAGTAGCAGAACTTGATGGCAGCCCTTAAATTTAAATTTCTTTTATTTTTATATTTGCAAAGGACTGAGTAGGTCCTTTCACTATTATTTATTAATTTCAAGAACAATTGAAATTCTATTAAAAATTGCTCAGCATTAATAATTTAAAAAATGTCCATTCAACTAAAGTTTGTGTTATGTGAGGTGTCCTTGGTCTGAGCAACTACTGCTGATATTTGCCTACTATTTGTAAGTTACTCAATGCAATAGCTGGACAGGAAGAGATGGCATTATGCATTTCAGAATTTTATGCAAATGAAATAGCAGTTAAAATGATATTAATTTTTTGGGTTAAGAAATGAGATGTGTGTACTGAACTATTGAACATAAAACATTCAATGGTGTAACTGCATTAGTTTCTTGTGGCTTTTTAACTTTCATCATCCCTTAGTAAGATTGAAATGGATTCTTCAGTTAGAAAATTATCTTTATTATTTTTAGATTTTTTTCAAAACTTTTCTTTCTTTGCAGTTTTATTTTAATTTAATAAAATATTGATGCTGAAAAAAAAAAATAGTTGTTTAATGTTATTGAGGTTGAGCATATTTTATTTTTGTATTGATAAATCATGGATAATGATTCTGCATACTAATTGTTACACACAAAATAGATGTTAAAGTAAAAAATTAAGAGGAAAAAAAGTACTTTAATTATTTCTATGTAATAGGTTTGAAGTTAAATAGTTAATTTTCTGTCTTCCTATGGCTATTATTGCAAATATTATTGCATGTGTGCAAAAAATATGAAGTTTAGGTAGATGCTAGTTATGATTTTTTTTTTTCTAATTTAGTTTCAGAGGAGGATTGGATACTCATGATGGTTTAACAGGAGATCATGCCTTTTACACTTGGTTTCAAAATGTTGAGATTATGTTTCATGTATCTACACTTCTTCCTTACTCATCAACTGACCCACAGCAGGTAAGTTTCAAGGAATGTTTTATGTATTTTATTAGTTCAAGAGAGAATGAAACTTTTATTTTCTTCCAGGCAGTATACAATTCTATCGTCTTGTTATCATTTTTACAAAACTCAATTTTTTTTTTTTTTTTTTTTTTTTGCATTTATTACTTAAATATACTGTAATTTCATTTTTTTTTTAATATAAATTCTTGAGTTCTGCTTCTCTATATGTGTGAGTCTCAAAATAGGAGACTTGTTGCGTGTAATAAATTTTTTAAATGTTAATATTATTAAAATTTTAATAAACTGTGACTCTGGTTGCTGCCGGGTTGTTTAAGACAGTTTGGCACTTGTTTTGGGAACTTCTAGAAAGTGTTTTTCGATTTGTGACATTGAATAATACAATGGGCCACACAGGTTCGTTTCAAGGGCCACAAATGGCCTGCAGGCTGCAGGTTGAGCACCACTGATATAAAACATTGCCACTATTCTCCTTGTATATACATAACATTTAGTATTGATAATTTTCAAACTTGTCTCAAATGTAATCTATTTTTCTATTTAAAAATATCTGTCATTTAATGTTTAGTCTCTTTGAATTATTGATTTCATTAATAATGTTTTAATTTATTTTCTGTTTCCCAAAATTACCTTTTTCAATAATAGCTTCAAAGGAAACGACACATTGGAAATGATGTTGTTGCTGTGATATTTCAAGATGAAAATACTCCATTTATGCCCACTATGATAGCATCTCATTTTCTGCACACTTTCATTGTTGTTCAAGCAATTGATCCATTAACTCCTAATACAAGGTAAAGCACCTTCTACTTGAATTAATTTGAGATTTATTTATTTATTTGCATATGTTTATTAAAAATCAGTATTCATTTTTAAGGTATAAAATATCAGTCACATTTCGGGAAGATGTTCCGTACTTTGGTCCACAATTACCTAACCCTGCAATTTTCACGAAGTCGGAAGATTTCCGAAGTTTCTTCTTGACAAAGCTGATTAATGCAGAAACAGCTTCTCTGAAAGCAAAAAAATTTGCAAGTCTTGAAGTAAGTAAATTGTATTTTCCTTTTAAATACTCTGATGTAAGACAAAACTTACTAAGTTTAGTGTTTTAATGTTGAATCATATATCACAAAAAAATAAAATTCAAAACATAAGCAAAGTTTTATCAATACTAGTAATTCTTATATTCTTCAATTTAAACTAGACAGATTGTATGAGGGACAATCTTTAAACATACTTTTTGTCACATTAATTTTACTTGCTGATTGTCTGCCTCGAAAATAAAAGTTATGTCCAGTGATGCATGTTTAACCAACTGACTTAGTTGGAAAAAAAAGTGTGACATTTTCCCCTCAAAAAATGACAACAGTTCCTAAATATCTTCATTAAAATTTGAAACTTAGTTTCAAAAAATTCTCATTTGATTAAGAAAAATTTGCAAAAAAAAAAAAAAAAAAAAAATTAACACTCTCCTAAAAACCACAATATCCGAATGAATAATGAGAAATATAGCTAAAAGGGTCGTTAGAACCAGGGTTCGAAAGTATCCAATATTTTGATATATGGATGCTTCATTTGCGAAGTCGATTAACTCCATAAAACAAAAAGTCGAGAAAATTTATGAAGAAGATTATCCATTGGAGTAAATAGGACCTTATGTTACATTTTCTGCCATCACATGGTCAGAAATGTACTGAACCAATACTTTAATATAAGTTCACATGCTAAGCATTGATTAAGTACTATTAAAGCAGAAATGATGATTTTTTTTAAAAAGTGGAGTTAATCGATTTGGCAACTGAGGCATCCATATATCGGGTATTTTCAATGAGTACAAACAAAAGTCTTTATCATAGTAAATGCATCCTCAAATCACACTTTATTTTCTTATATTATAATTACAATGTGTAGACTTAAAATTAAGGTTTCTTTCTTATTTATGTCTAATATTTCGTTTTACATTTCAATCAATTTTAATGGAGTTAATTTAGCATTAGCTGTTTTGCTAATTTTTCTTCTGTTAGCTACTTTTACATATTATTCATTTAAAATAAATAATATTTATTATATGGTGCACAGTCATAAGCCATTTTCTTGTTTTTTGAGTGATGTTTAATATTTAGTTAGGCACTTTTAATATGAATTCAAATTGTTACATTACTAATAATTTTATGAATATAAATTACAAGTAAAAAATGGAATATTGTATTATTTTGTTATATTATTGATGTATTACTATGTTATAAAAATGTAGCGCACATTTTTTTTTTTTAATAATTGAACTACTATGATTAATAACCGAACTCTCCTGTAGAAAAAGAAAAACTTTTCTGAAAGTTCACATTGGAAAAAGAAAATCAGTCTCTTTTAACCCCTGATAGAATAAGGAGATTAGTCTAGGAGAGAAAAAAACCTTTTTAGGGTGAGAACAACAATCCATAAAAATCACAATTAGATTGAAGACAGTGATTCATAAGTAAAATCAATGATTGAGTGCAGAACTTTCATCAGATTAAAGACAACAGTTCTTAAAAAATCCAATCAGAATGGAGACAATAGTGTCCAAAACTCTCCTTTAGGAAAAGACAAAACTCTTCTAAAAGTCCCCATTGTAACAAGGAAATGGGTCACTATAAACCTCTGATAGAATAAGTATAACAGTTTTACAATATGGTCAACTGTCACTTTAAAATCTCTACCTGGATAAGGAAAATAGTTCCAAAAAGGACGTTCAGAACAAAGAAACGTTTCAAAATAGTATCAGCTGTATACGTTTAAAAAAGGGGGAATAAAAACATTAGGATTGAAAAACTAGCGCCAAAAAGTTCGCTTTTGAACAAATATAATATTCTCCCAAACTCCCCATTGGAATAAGGGCGCCAGTTCCTCAAAATCCACATCAGCTTAGACTATTCTTCAGTAACCTTAAAACTAAAATTTAGGTCCCGACTAGGTTCAATACCACGATAATGAAAATAGTAATTATAAATTCAAAATAACATTTTTTGCGATAAGTCTCTGGGCTGCACCAGTGTCACAACCACGGGAGGGGTTTTAGGGTTAGAACCCCTCCCAGAACTCAAACGCATTCATTTCCTCCGTACAAATCAGGGGAAAAAACACTATTTAAACTTTTCTAGCGGGATAGATTTCGAGAAAATTTCTTACTGTTTTTGATTGGGAAGCCGTCACTAATTACACTTCAATTCTTAAATGTACGAGTAATATTTCATGATGAGCACCTCTATGGACATAAGAGAGTTAAAACGATCTCATTAAAGTGCAAAAGGGTATCATGATAGCTCAGCATTTCCAGCACTGTGCAAATTCTTTTTAAGGAAGCCTAGAGAGAGGAAGCCTATCACACAGGATTTTCTTAGGCTCCTTTCCTATTCTGATTGAGAAAGATTGAAACTGTAATTAGTTTGAATTCGACATTCATAAAGACATTGATGTATTTTAAGAGGAAGTTTTAAATATTCTCCCAAAAAACCCCACATTAAATGAATTTAAGGTTCAATTAAAACGGAATGATAAATACAGGGTGGTTATAAAATAACGTTAGGTGTTCAGAGACCTGTAGTGAGTGAAATATTGGACGAAATATTAGCAAATTTCATGGGCGTACACAGTAGACCATGGGATTTTGATTTCTGAAATAAAAAAATTAGTACCAGAAATCATCACCAGGGGAAATTTTGGCGTTGTAAAGATGTATTACTGTGAATATTGAAGAATAAAATGCTAACTGATAAAATATTTATAAATTTTATTCAAAGTCTGATTTTTACTAAAAAATGTTTAAATATGACCAACATGGAGGCAGGGGCAAAGGGGGCTAGTGTGGACAAATTTTGCATTTTTGGAAAAAACATATACTAAATATTGTGAAACTCTGGCAAGTTGAGCCCCGACTCGGACAATGTTTACCTCTGTTTTGGTAAATTAGGAGGGGTAATTGGCGCTAAGTTGAGTTGAGAAACTTTCTTAGTAGTTTTTCAAAAATAGTCCAACCAAAATTTGAGCCCATAACGCGTCTATTTTTCACTAAACTCCTCTAAAACAGGTAAACATAGTCCAGGTCACAGCTCAACTAACCAGAGCTGCACTATACTGTTTTTAATACACCTGCTATTCTTTTTACAATAATTTGCACTTTCGCACTTATTTTAATTGATATATTAAAACATTTGGCCAAACAGTTATTTAATAAAAAAAATTTCAAAAAAGGTTGTTTTTTGTCCACACTAGCCCCATGTCATGGGGCTAGTGTGGACAAGCTAGAATACCAATTAAGCTATGCAAAACAGTGGGTTTAAAAACATAAATAAGTTTTAACCTAAATAGCATATTTCTTAGCCAATTGTTATCCTTAACAAATCAAATTTTAATTAATAATAAAAGTTTAAGATATTAATTTGTAGCTATGAATTGTCTAAAAGTAAAGAAACTATTTAAAAGACAAATTAAAATGTTTGAAAGCTATTCACTTTTATTTAGATGAAAAAAGGCTATTTTAATGCAGAAAAGAAGTTTTTTTTCTACTTAACACTTTAATAAAGATATCATTATTAAATGTTATGTGAGATGCCAAGTAGAACATGCACTGTAAAAAACGATTCAAAAAGGTTCCTGGAAATTAATGTGCAACTCATGTGCCCAATTTCTGCCAATAACATCACTTGCAAAAACTTGAACGTTTTCCACTAAAAATCAGCAACCTTCGTGAAATTATTCTTTAATATTTCTGAAGGATATGGAGATCTCTCATTGAGAGCTAAGTCAACCTGGATGGGCCGTAATCAAGCGCAGGACGATACACTTAATAAATACACTCAGTTAATCTTTAAACTGGTAGCTAAAATTATTTTTCACTTCATTGAAGAGTCGACATTCGTGCAATTTGAAGCAATTCATAAAACGTTTTTCCAATGATACTTTATTTTACAGGGAAATAGGTGAAAACCCGTGAAATCCCGCAACGTTTCACAGAAATAATCAGTAGCATTTCATAATTTTTGTAGTGTGCTACTAGCAAGATCTGGAAATGGTAGTTTCCTTACAATTTCATTTCCTGATGTTTGGGACTTATGTTTTTCATCGTGGAAAAAGAATAATTTTTCTGTGCTTCAAAGCACTATTTTGTTCACCTTTTTCACAGAAGAAATGCATAATGAAATCAGTTGATTTTTATACGGCCTTTACTCGTCCAACATAGTGCAAAATGCTATTTGTTTTTCATAAACTTGGCCAACACAAAGTCATTAAGGCTTATGTCATTGGTAATTTGATTTATAAAAAATAATGATGAAAAATGTGTGAAAATGGCAGTAAATTGATTTATCAATAAACCAAACTTATTTATTAAAAAAAAGGTTGTAAAAATGTGCAAAAAACCCACAGAATCCTTTTTAAATGTCATAATTTTATCTTTTTCAATAAATCATTTTATGAAGCAATTGGTAAAGAATAAAATCCCAAAACTTAATATGATAGATAAATAAATACAGGGTTCGTACGGGTCATGGAAATCCTGAAAAGTCATGGAAAAGAATTTTAGCAAATTTCAGACCTGGAAAAGTCATGGAAAATTGAAATTTTCATTCAAAGTCATGGAAATTTATTTAGAGTCATGGAAAAATGTCCTGGGCAAAGATAAATCAGCAGTTGCTTAAAGAGCATTAGACATTTTGAGTGATTTAACAGTATAGCACATAAAAGCTATTAAAACTGGAAAACTGAACGATCCCAAAAATATATCTGAATTTTGAAATCTCATTGCATCCACTTCTGTAGCAGCCACACTTTTTTTTTTTTTTTGCAATGCGATTTCACTGCTTGGTCATCACTCATTTTGAAGTTACCATTATTTTGAAATTTTTTATACTTTATATTCTGTAGTAGCGAACTTGCACGTTCTTGATTTTTGCCACACGCACTCAAAAAAAAAAAAAAAAAAAAAACCGCAATTCAATTGCATCCGAGTTCGTTTCCATAACTTGTATAACATTTATTTTTAAATTTATCTTAATTTCTTGAAGGTTTAAAGAAATAAAGACATGAGTCAGGTGATAGAATACATAAGTAGGGGAATTCTAATACCATAAAACAGTAGTGCCCAACATATGGCTCGCAAAAGTGATCCATGCGACCCACTGCTATGTTCAATGTCAAGAATCAAACACTGTGTTCCAGAATTTCTGAACCTATTAATTTTTACGCATTTGAAAATGTGAAAATAAGTAAACAAGTAGATTTAAATCAGAAGATATATTCACTAGATATATTCACTACTGAATGTGTTTTTTAAATAAATATCTGGTTTAGAAACATGAATTTAGCAAAGAATGTTTCATTACTTTGAAGAGCCAAAGTACTGTCAAGTTATTTGGATGATTAAATGCACTGTTGACACTAAAGCCTTTTAAAGCAAATTTATTTAAATTTAGTAATAACTCAATTAACCTTTGTCCCATTCATTATCATTCTGCCTGTTTATTTAAAAAAAAAAAAATACACATTAAAAAACTACACATTTAAGCTTAATTATATTTGATTCACTGTATTTTTACTTTACTTAAATTTATATGAAGAAGACATATACGAAGTTTAGTTTTTTTAGGTGTACACTGATTGTTTTTCAATTATTAAATGCTTGGATGAGATAGTGGCATTAACGTGGAAGTTTTGCTAATGCTCATTTTCAAAAAATGGCAAGTTTCGTATTAAATAGTTCTATTATCTTCATGTAACAAGGTCATGAAAAAGTCTTGGAAAAGTCATGGAATTTTTTCATCCAAATAGAGTATGAACCCTGTAAATAAAATCATTTGTAAAAGAACTCATCACTTTGCAAGAATCAATCTTATTTTGTAAATGAAACCTAAAATATGAAAAAATGGGACATAAAATCCTTTGTAATTAAATGCATATATTTGATACTTCTTAAAATTAATTTAATCAGGCAAATAACATAAAATACATTATATTTAACTGCTTATTTTTTTCTCGCTCAGAGCTGCAAGGGATTAGTGTGAGCATGAGTCCACAGAAGCCTCATTACCATTCGTCCACAGTAACCCCATCACCGTGTGTCCACTCTAACCCCATGGGACGTTTTTTCTTTTAAGCCTTTTAATTATTAACTAAAACTATGCACAGCAGAACTGAATATCAAAATATATATTTAATACCGTCGACTCCCGCTACAACGCGATCCAACTTACACGAAATGGCTATAACGCGAGTTTTTCAGGAGCAACGAATTTTAGAGCTAAAGCGAATTTTTCGCTCTCAACACGAAAATATTTCGAAAGGAATCGTGATGCTAAGTTTTGGCTTTGTTAATTGACTACAAAACACTAATTCGTGAATGTACTTTCATTCTTTCAGCATCACTGACTCACAAGTTTCCACATACTGCACTATAAACATTAGTATCATTATTGTGCATGTATCACCACTCCTCATATTTTTCATTTATTTATTCTAAATATGAAAGGTAATGAAATATTGTGGCACCTAGGCACGCTATTTCATCTAAAGTTTGAAGCTGGAAACAAAAAGTGAAAGTTTGCGACAATTTAAGAAAAGGTAAAGATTTTTGATATGCTTGAACAACTAGAAAGTGGGTCGAAGGTAGCACTGCAATTAGGTACGAATGAATCTTTCATACGTACAACTAAAAGTTAAGAGAAGGCAATCCGTATAGATCCAGATTATAAAAGTAAATGTGAAGCTACTGTATTTAAAAATATATTTGAATGACGATCAGATTGTGCAGGATAAATCATCTTCAGTTTTTAAGTTATAAATGTAACTTATTGTATCTAATGTTTAGTAATCTTACAGTGCAGTGTTTTATTATTGCTACATACTGTACATACTGTTTTTTTTTTTATGTCTCTCTCTTCCATTGATCATTGATTTTGTGCATCATAACAATATTTTATGTTGAATAATGCAATTGTTTAAAAACTACGGTACAAATTCAGCTTTTATGTAAGAAACGGTAATATATGATTAAAAAATAGTCTGAAACAGTTTAAAAGGTGTTTTAAAATGTCTAAAATAATTGGGTATGTTAATAGAAAAATCATATACACAACACTTTTCAACAACGCGAAATTTCGGCTTACGCGAGGAGTCTTGGAACGCATCCCTCGTGTAAGTCGGGACTTGACTGTACATTTATTTATGATATTTTATCTCATTTTACTTGAAAAAAATGAATTAAAATAGTCGTAATTTAATAATTAAAAGAAAATCCAAAATTTAC
This sequence comes from Uloborus diversus, assembly GCF_026930045.1. Classification (NCBI taxonomy): domain Eukaryota; kingdom Metazoa; phylum Arthropoda; class Arachnida; order Araneae; family Uloboridae; genus Uloborus; species Uloborus diversus. Next base: position 188,139,112 of record NC_072733.1, read on the forward strand.
TTTTCCACTACGAAAACCTTCTTTTGTAATTAACTACTGAAGTATCAAGTGTGTTGTCATGGAACTACACATGAAAGTGCATGTTGGTGTTGTCATTATGCATAAATTAACAGAGAAATTTTGAAAAAACAAATAACAGAATTATTCCAGACGTCCACAGTAACCCCTTGTCCACTCTAGCCCCCTTCTCCCCTACTTTCCATTTACTGCATACAATGCACAATATTGTCCACACATCCGGGAGGGAGGGATTAATGTCTCCTACCTGAAACGTTATTCGAGTTGTTAAAGTTGAGATATTGGGAACATGTCGTAGATGCACACCGTTAGGAAATCCCAGGTTTCGAAAATATCTGATATTTTGATATATATCGGATATTTTTATATATGTCCAATATTTTCAATCCGCACAAAGTCAAGTCTTTAAAAGAGTAAATGCATTTTCAAAACACTCTTTATTTTCTTATATTGTTATTACAATAAGTATGCTTAAATTAAGATTTCTTTTATTATTTATATCTAACATTTCATTTCACATTTTATTCAATTTTAATTTAGCATTAGCTGTTTTACAAAAAAATTTTCTGTTAGGTAGTTTTACTAAGTTATATGATTCAGAAATAATATACAAATACAAAAGTGATGACCAGCAACATGCTCTATGCCCAGCTAGGCTGGTCCTAGTCAATTTACAATTCCCAGTGAAGATCAATGGCCCTCTTAAAACTATCTACTGCCGTGCTCATTACCACCTCTTCCAGTAAGCTGTTCCAAGGTTCCACTACCCTGCTATAATAATAATTTTTCCTGATATCCATGTTAGCCTGAGATTTAAATAGCTTAAAACAATGACCCCTTGTCCTATTTTCAGTGCTAAACTTTATCCCAGTGACATATTTCATTTTAATAAATTTAAACTACTGAATCATGTCCCCTCGGTCTCTTCTTTGCTTAAGACCGTACATTTTTGGCATTCTAAGCCTGGAATCGCAGTCTAAATGAGAAAGTCCATTTATTAGCCTTGTAGCCCGCCTTTGAACCCTTATATATATTATTTGGTACACAGTCATAAAACATTTTTTTTCTGACCAAATTTTAATATGAAATTAAGTACTTTTAATCTGAATTAAAATTACTTATAATTTACTTATTATTTATAATTTTATTACTTATAACTTTATGAAAATAATTCTTATAATTTTATGAAAATAAAATAAAAAAGGAATACTATATTACTTTACTGTATTGATGATGTATTAATAGATCACAAAAATATAGTACATAACGTTTTGGTTTTTTTCAAATGTAAATGAACAATATTACTATGATTAATACAATTTTTACATTGAAAATACCGTGGTTGAAAGAATAAATAACAAAAATATCAAAATATCATGATATTTTCAAAATAGATATTGGATATATAACGTGATATATATCATGATATATATATGGATTAATTTTTGTCGGCAAACCCTGGGAAATCCCCATGGCGAAACGTCACAAGGTGAAGATTGGGCGAACACTGTGCCCTTACCGTAGGAAATGCATGACTAATAAAACTGCTATCAAAGAAATGTTGCTGCCATACACTCGATACGTAAAGCCCAACGTGGGGTAGCACTCCTTTTTATTCAATTCAAGAAAATATTATTCACAAAAGAAATCCTTGCTTCCATGCCAAAATTTCTTCCTGATTACTTTTGGTATTATTCTTCTTTTGTTAAAATTTAAATTTGTTGTTGGTTTTATTGAACCTCATTTGTAAGCAACAAACATTTGTAGTAAAAAACTTGACAAGTATAGCGTTTTTTGGCATTTAATTCTTTAGTATTCGCAAGTAATATGTTTTTGCAGCGCCAAAATTCTTTCTGGTGGTGACTGTTGATACAATTTTTTTTTATTGCAGAAATGGAAATCCCATGTTCTGCAATGCATGACCATTAAAGTTGAATGTTTTGTCCAATACTTCACTTGCTAGAGGGCTCTAAACACCTTACGTTATTTTATAACCACCCTGTATATAGCACTTTTACCCATTTTCTTCGTTTCAGTCATAGTGATATCAGAACAAATTATTAATTATGTTTCAGCGGGTAATGAAAGCGAAGAAAGTAAGAATTTTCGATTTTGAAAACCCCTCCCAGAAAAAATTTCTGGCTGCGCCACTGGGCTGCACTAATAAATAAATACACATTAAATAACAAAAGTAATCAAAAGGAAATTTTTAAATCCCCCATTATTGGAGAATCCTTAAAACAGTTGAAGAATTTTATTTGTCCACATTTGAGAAAAAATGACAACAACACTGCATTCATTCAAATAAATTTACTCCATAAAAAATCAATATCTGGAGCAGATAATTTTAAATGTTGAATTTAAAATTCATGTTCCCTTGCATAAAAATGCTCATAACTTTTTCCCTGGTTAATTTAGACACTTTATACTCTTGCAATGCTGGGAAAAAACTTCTGAGGGTGTAGTTTTCTCAAGCTTTCTAATGAAACTAAAATTAAGATGATCTGATAATTATTTCAAGAAGAAAAATCCATTTTTGGCGTTACCCCCCCCCCCCCCCCCCCGTGCACGACCTTGCCAAGGTCCGACGTAAATTGCGGATTTCTACAGGGAAATCAACCCATATACTCTCTGCTTCTTTTTGTCATCTGTTTCCCTTTTCTTGGTCATTAAAAATGTATTTAAAGTCTTCAAAAAGTCTTTGAAAAATAACTCAAAATGTTTTTTACTACAGACCTTAGAAAAAAAACCCATGATAATGTGAGAGTGTAAAGAATTGTTGTAAATTATGGATTGAGTCAAAGTTTTGACTAAACTTATTTGAGCATATTTTGGTCCTGTTTTAACATGGTTGTAGTTCTTTTATTTGTCAAAATAAGCTATGCTGTGATTGACATGTTTGCTTAATTGTTTGTTTTCCTATTTGTTGTAGAGGAGAACCAGAGATTCTTTACTACAAGCACTTCATGACAATCTTCTTGAAAGAACTCTTGATTTTTGCGGTTTTTCTATTCCCTCCGAAAATAACAAATCTGAAATTATTGGCACAAGTTCAGGATTTTTTGATTCTGTTCGCAAAGCTCTAAGTGGTCGTAATCGTAGCCATTCAGTTGAATCAAACCTAGCTCACAACACACCAAAGCGCTCCTCTTCTAGAGCAAGTAACAGTAGTTTAACTGGAACTATAACAGGAGATACAACACCATCTGTAAGTATGATATTTATACCATTAGTATTTTTTGTTTTATGAAGTCTGTGATCCACAGGGTTCACATGCATCCTTACAAATGCTCATATGTACTTATTTTTAAATTTGGTTCTTAAGTCTTTACAAGTTCCTATTTTTATGTTCCATTTCTAAAAAAAAAACCTTAGTTTTTACCGAGCTATTATCTATTTGAAAAAATCACTGATTATTAGTTCCTGACCCATGCATTCCCGCCAGTTTGTTTAAAAACTGGACTTTAGCATCACATTTTAACTTGGAGAAAAGAGCGACCCACAGTACTTGAAAAGCATCTATAGACTGATGTTTCTTAAAACAAAAAAAATTGACCCTAACTTTTTTACTTTATAATTAAAAGTAAGGGTATAGCACTCAAGTCTAGTAACGGCGCCGCCAGTTTTGTATTTCAGAATGTGACAAACTTTGGATTGCTATTGAAAATTTCAACATGGCAGACATTTATTAAGCAATCACTAATAAGCTTTTTAGACCCTTTCATTAAAATAGTTATGTTATATGTTTGCGTATAAGTCAATCAATTCAGTAGAATCAAATTTAGGAGAATCAAATCATGGAGCAAAATTTCCATAAATATTCCGGAACAGAAAAACTGAAAGTCTTAACAGTTTCCAGATTTTAAGTTAATTAAACATTGAAGAAATAAATACTTACTATAATTTTATACTTTCTAACAATTAAAAAACAACTTTAACTGCAGTAGAAGCTCAACTATTAGAATAGTGATTAAAGTAATTATTTTTATTTTTGAACTTTTAAGAAAGTTTCAAAAAGTGCATCACCCCCTTAAACGTATCATTTTCACTGATCCTTTTTTCCCCTCTTTGGTAAATGGGCACTTTCAAACAAAAAAGAAAAAAGTTTGCATTCCAAATTTTCACTTTCACAGCGATTACAGTGTTTTGAATAATCACAGTAATAATGACAATGATAGCCTATATTGCATTAAATTATATTCTCCTCCTTTTTTCCCAATTACATCAACGTGAACTATTTAAAAAATTCGCTTTCCACAGCTATTTAGGAAGACAATCAAACCAAAAAACCATGGAATTATCTGTAAATCTAATGCAATTTTATGGAAAGTCGAGGAAATTAGCAAAAAATAATCGGGAAAACTTCATTTTAGTTTACATAAACTCCCAACAACCAAGTGAGTAATTATAAAAATTGACATTCATGTCCTTATTACTTTTAAAATTATTTTATTTTAAAAAGTTCCTTTACTTACTGTTTCTATTCTTTAGCAAACATTTTGAAAATGCATTCTCTTTGAATATGCTATGAAAATTGATTTTTTTGGTTTATTTAACTTTATTTAAAGGCAATAAATAAAGTTGCTTCTTATTTTTTACAGACTTCAAAAAATGAGGTTAAGCATTTGTCTGTGACTTTTTATGTATGTTCTCCAATTTCTCTAAGACACCTGGACCAATTTGAAAAAATATTTTTTTGTTTGAAAGGGTATACTTTCCAGATGATCTCATGGTAATTTGGTCTCTGTCTGATGATGGGTCCCGGAGAAATCAAAGAAACTTCAAATTTCCTACTTTGTGGCTATGTAAATGACTCGCTTCAGCAGGTGGACTTTAACAATACGACAGAGGGAGTCACATGTTTTGCCGTGAACAATGCATTTTCAAGGCAGAGGTTTTGTCTTTGTCTTAACCATTACAGGCGCGGGTCATTAAAATTTTAGAAATATAATAAAAAAACACAATGGATGGGATAAATTGGTTTTAGAGTCAAAAGTTTTTTAAATTCCCCCCCTCCAGCTGGGGGTGGTGTCCCCGTTTGTGACCACCGCCCTCCTAGAGCAGAAATTGTTTTCTGAAGTGGTTATGCTTACCTCGTATGACAATTGGAGTAATTTCAAATATTTTAAGCTCTTAAGCATTTTTACTAATTATTTCAATAATTTATGCCATTAAGAATATTTAGAACACAAAATTCAATATTTTTACTATAAAAATTCCAATATAAAGATGAAGTAAAATTCAAGAAAGTTCATATAGATTATATAAAATTATCTAAATAAGCAATTTAAAATGTTAAAAATATTTTTGGCACATTGTTCTTGCTTTATGTGCATTTCCTTTGTGCTATAAAATATTAAATGAAAAAATATGACTGTATAATACCATTTACAGAAAAAATAATATCAAAGCTGATAATAAAAAAAGTATACAACTCTCTGGTAGGAAAAGCAGATCTCAAATGTGTGCAGTCATGGACCTTCAAATTCACCTGTTCTGGGTCAAGAACCCAAAATAAATAAACAAAAGCCCATTGTAAACTATTCTTTTGGTCCCCCTTTTCTGAAATGTATCAAATTACATCTTTCACCCACAACAGTGAGATCAATGCTCTAGACGGGCGGTGTCCACATTTGGGGACACCTGGAAAGAAGCTTTGTTTATGCTTCTTTCCAAACTTTGTTTATGCTTCGAGTTCCAAAAATGAACTCGAATCTTTTGCAAAATTATGATTGATTAGCTCAGGATTCCTGAGGGAAAATGGTTGACTAATTTAGTTTATGGTGTAAATTTTAAAATCTTGAAAAAAATATTGTATTTGAGCTTGAAGAGGTATTTTAAACAAGAAATTAAGCCAACAAAAAGAGTCATATTTAATAGTGCTGCCATCTGTGTGCATTAAAGAGAAATAAAAGCAACAAATGCAGCGATTTTTGGAGTTTTAAAGAAAAAACTTTTTTTTAAAGAAATTTTTAAAATTGGTGTCCCTTTTTGTGACCACCGCGCCGGAATTTGATTTGATATTTGATTCTCCGGATATTTGATTCTCACAGCAATAGGTTAATTTTCAAGGGACCGCAAAATTAGTTTTAAATACGTTATTACTAAATATAACTGGCAAAGCTTTAAATTAAATGCATTTTGCTGCTATAATAGTTGCATCAATTAATTTAAAGTTTCTTTATTTAGTCATTAAATTGTTAGTTTTTTAATATATCAGCTTTTAAACATATTTAGCGTTCACTTCAAGGGGAATTGAAGATGACCCCCCTCCCTACAATTCAATTTATATTCCTTAATAAATATATTGTAACTCGTGTTTAGTTTATGAAGTTTGATCAGTATTCTAGATGTACAATTTCATGATGCCATCTGTTTAAATTAAATTATGGTAATACTAAGTAACAGACTTCAAAACAGGAGTAAGTTCTAAATTTGTAGGATTTTTTTTTATGCATAATTTTCCCCGATTACTAGAAGAAGCCAGGACTGAGTTGGAAAACTTTTTTTTTTTTAACATAATTTGAAAATTTCTTAACAAAATTCTGTGATGGAGTAGGATTCAAGCTTTTAAATGTCATATTCAACACTGAATTGCCGTTTTAATTTTTGTTTTAGTTGTTTAAAATTCTGTAATGCAATATGTTTCAATTGTTTTAAAAAATTTAAATGAAGAATGAAACTAATAAAAATTATATTTAAAATATCATAAAAGACAAATAGTTGATTGTATACAAGTTGCTGTTTCATAAATAGCGGTAATCATTCTGAAGATTAAGCTAATGTGACTGACGAGTCAAAGTACAAATTTAGTTATTCAATCGCATGAACTAAGAAAAACACTGTGCTGAAAAACGAAATAAATACCTTAGAGGTGAAATTGAACAAGAAAAGTTCAAAATAAACAGGTATTTCTTTTATCTGATTAGTAGCTTTGCTTTTTTATTTTATTTTATTTATTTTTTTTTTTAAAGCATTTTCACTCATACAGTAAAACCTGTAAAGTTGACCACTATTTTTAGGCTCAGAATTAGATCTATACCATATGGTTCAACCTCTATAAGTTGACCACCTGTTTAAGTTGATCACTAAAGTAGTGCACCGCAAGAGGTCAACTTACACAGGTTTAACTGTATTCCTAAGAGAGTTCATTGCATTTAATTTTAAACATGTCTTCAATGATATAAGTCATCCTATAACAGAATCAGCAAAAATGAGATGATTTAAAACTGTGTGTGATAATTATTCATATATGTATTGATGAATTTGTGCCAGAACATATCAGAACACCATCCTGGCAATGATTTTTTGGGGGAAAAATAACTTCCTTTTCCATCCTCTTACAGATTTTGCCTCAATATTAAGTTTAGCATCTTGAAAATGCATTTTTCTCTTACAGCAAGAAAGTGCAGTTTAGCTAAACCTTAAAAAGGACCATTTGTTATGTCCCTAGTGTGAAAAAAAGTTAAAAACTCTCTTTTAGAGACTAGAAGGTAGAAAAAAACTTTTTAAGACATCAATTTTTAAGAGCACTTAAACAATTGAGAAATTTGATTTTCTTGTGGAGTGAGACAGTACGTGATGAGCTTTAATTGTTCTCCTTTTGTTTCTTTCACTTAATTTGCATTTTATTTCTTTCATATTTGTACCTTGGCATGCATGTAAGATTTTTGTTCTTGAGACCAATACAAGAATGCATGATTTTTAACTATTCATTCTTTTTTGTTTTAGACATTACGAGCTCAGAGTTCTCAAATTTTGGATCCATTATCATCTCAAAGTCCAATTAATAAGTATGTGTACATTAACGTTGCATTTAAAAATCACAGTGTAAAATGTATCTCTTTTTGTTTTTATTGTTTACCTCTAAATAAAAATGAAAATTATTTTGGATTAGAATTAAGAATTTTTTTTAAATTTGTGCTCCAGATTTTTTAGACGGAAACTTTGTTTTGTAGCATAGAATCAATACACACTGCATTTATTTAATACAAAACTCGGCTTTATACCTATAGCCCAGTCAATGAAGGTAAAAAAATAGACTTTGTCGCAACTAATTTAGGGAAAGCTGAATTTTGGCAGGAGGTTAGTAAATAAAGAAAACACTAAAAAAAACACAAAGTCCCAACCCCCCCTCTTGCTTTTGCTTCCTCCCCCCCCCACCCCCTCCGAAACATTGCAATAGCAGTACTATGATTATATGCTTTTTGTGTTGCAACTAATTAGGGGAAAGCTGCATTTTGGCAGGACGTTAGTAAATAAAGAAAACACTAAAAAAACACAAAGTCCCGACCCCAACCCCTCTTGCTGCTCCCCCCCCTCCATCCGAAACATTGCACACTGATCAGTTCAGTACTATGATTATACGAGTACAGCTTGAAAATTTATGGTGTTACCGGGGTGTTCCTTTTTTTATTTCACTCCTAACAATATCATAAACCAGTGGTGCTGAACCTAAGGCCCAGGTGCGGTATCCGGCCCGCGAAGCTGATCCGTGTTGCCCGTTGTTTTGTGAAATGTTACAACTCGAAAAGCACGATTAATGACAATGTTACAAATTGCTAGCCAAATATTTAGAAATTGGTTTCTGAAAACATTGTTGGGGACCACTGTTATACACAAATTATGAAACATACACTTTTTATGTAGACAGCTCAGTTTCACCATTTTACCAACTTAATCATATGCAGAAATCTCACAACAAAAACCAAAAAGTAATTTCAATAAATTAATAGCTTTTTATCATTACGTCTTGGAAAGAAATGTTTGAACAAAATTTATAGATAATAATATGATAATAGTCATTTTCTTGAAATGGATCAGCAATGTAATAAGGGGCCATCTTCGAATATTTCGTTGGTTTGGTCCAAAATATTGTTACAGTGCATTCCACTACAGTGTCCACACATAGACGTGCAATCAAACCTAGCTTTACAACAGATGCAGTTTAAAACGCATAATCTTTTCAATTGCAAGATATTAATTGGAGAAGTTCATTTGAAGCAGAGGTAATCTGCATGAACTTAGGAATCAGTCTGTTGCATGAAGTAAAATGCGGTTGTAGGAATCAGTCTGTTGTTGAAGTAAACTCGGTTAGGTTTTAAACTTCCCCCACACTTCTGGGGGAAGTTTAAAACCTAACCGAGTTTGAATCTGGTGTTGACCCTAAAAACTCTGGTGGAAACCTTAAAAAGATGTTGACGAGTGACGTCTGAAGTTGGTGGAAGTTTTGATAAATCAAAAGTGGACTTTAGGGACATTTTTGTGATTACTTGCTTTTCACAAACTTTTATTCAAACTTGGTTAGGTTTTAAACTTCCAGCAGAAGAATGGGTTTGGAAATATATTTCAAGCAACAGACTGATTCCTAAGATCATGACAATTACCTCTAAATTAACGCTCCAAGTGAAATTCTCCTACTAATATCTTGCAACTGTAAAACATTGTGTTACAAACTGTAGCTGTCGTAAAACTGGGTTCGATTGTACGTCTATGTGCGGACACTGTAGTGCAATGCATTGTAACAATATTTCAGACCAAGTCAACAAACTGTTAAATGACCCCTTATAAAAGAAAAATTGTAGTTATAATAAATTGATGCCTTTTTTTTTTTTTTTTGAATGCAACCTGTTTTTCAGAAACCAGTTGCTACACAGTCCTCGAGTTGTAACATTTCGCAAAACAGCGGTTCACATTGATCAGTTTCATGGGCCGGATGTGACCCGTAGGAAGTAGGTTGGGCACCACTGGTTTATAATATTTTAAGAAGTAAAATAGAAAAAGGAGTACTCCAGTATCATCATTAGTTTTCGAGCTGTAAGCGTATAATCATAATACTGCTATTGCAATGTTTCGGACGAGGTGGGGGGGGGGGTACAGCAATAGGGGTACTGTCCAACCACGGATTGTATGGAATTTTCAAACGTCCTGATAAGACGAATCTATCTGAATGAGGGGGAAAAGTAAAAATTTAATGCTGTTATTCCGCTCATTTGAATGAGACTCTGCTTCTGCAAAAGCTGGCATTGCTAAAATATAATAGATTCATCCATTTCCGGCTGTAAAACGGATGTTTGTCTTTCCGTACAATCCGTGGTCAGAGAGTAGGGCTTTTGTGTTTTTTTAGTGTATACTTTGTATATCAACATCTTGAAAAAAAAAATTAGCTTTCCCCTATTTAGTTGAGACACGAAAAACGTATAATCATAGTACTGCTCTTGCAATGTTTCTCGGGGGGGGGGAAGAGGGGTGCGGGTTGGAACTTTGTCTTATTATAGTGTATACTTTTTGTACTAACATCTTGAAAAACATCCGCTTCCCCAAATTAGTTGCGACACGAAAAGCGCATAATCATAGTACTGCTCTTGCAGTGTTTCGGAGGGGGTGGGGAGGAAAGCAAGAGAGGTGGGGATCGGGGCTTTGTACTTTTTAAAGAATACATTACGTACTAACATCCTGCCAAAATTCAGCTTTCTCTTAAATAGTTGCGACACGAAAAGCGTACAATCATAGTACTGTTCTTGCTGTATTTCGGAGGAGGTGAGGGGGGAGAAAGAGTGGTGGGGGTCGGGACTTTGTACTTTTTTAAAGAATACATTACATACTAACATCCAACCAAAATTCAGCTTTCCCCTAATTAGTTGCGACACAAAAAGCGTATAATCATACTACCGCTATTGCAATGTTTCGGAGGGGGTAGAGGGAAAGCAAAAGGGGTGGGGGTTGGGACTTTGTGGCTTTTTAGTGTGTACTTTATGTACTAACATCCTGCCAAAATTTAGCTTTCCCCTAATTAGTTGCGACACGAAAAGCGTATAATCATAGTACTGCTCTTGCAATGTTTCGGAGGGGGTGGGGAAGAAAGCAAGAGGGGTGGGGGTTGGGACTTTGTATTTTTTTAGTGTATACTTTAAGTACTAATAACTTGCAAAAATTTAGCTTTCCCTAAATTAGTTGCGACACGAAACCTTTATTGACTGGGCTACTAGTTATGGTTTCATTCAAAATTTTACTATTGGTCACCACACTGTTACAAGAAGACCTCTCCTTTCTACTTCATACCATTTTAGTTTTCCCATATGGAAAAACTAAATGAATTCCTTCATGAATTATGGTAAACATTTCTTCAAAATACACTTAAAATCTAATATTGTAGCTATCTTATTTACGGGATAGATTAATTTTTAAGCATTGACAACTGTCATTACGTCATATATTTTTAGTCTACGATACCCTTCTGAATTTTTTCCACTAATTTTGTTTTTACTATAATTCACCTTTATTAACAAATTGTCATAGTTTTCTTTTGTCAACAAAGACCTACGAACGTTTTTTTTTTTTTTTTTTGAGTTCATGACAATTACTAAAACTTGAAATTGAAAAGCTTACATCCCGAAAAAAACTTCTTGCCAGCACATCAGAAATACAGTAGAACCTCATTAATCTGTACAAATAGGGGATCCAGGTTGTAGGAATAAATAAAAGTACAGTTTAAACAAAATAACCCCAAAAAATGAGCCAAGGTACATAAACTACTGTACACAGTAAAAATTGTGTTTTGAATTCAAGAGAATAAAACATAAAACTGAAAAGAAAATTTTAAAAATGCATAACAAAAATAAAAAATATGGCCTACAAAGATTCATTATTACGCTGAATCGCTTTTTTTTTTAATACAGTGTACATTTGAATGGCTGTCTGGATTAATCAAACTCCTGTTCAATAGGGTTTGGATTAGTGAGGGGTTACTGTGTTGAATTGAAATTAAAGTCTTACTAATATGTTCAATCAATACGCAGACAAGTGCATTCGACATAAAGCCGTCGTAATGTAGAGATACTATATGTCATAGAAAAAGCCAAGTAGTTGAGCAAACTGAAAAAAATTTGGCTAAGTATTGACTTTTATTACATTCCCCATTACAAGTCGGGGATTGTATAAATTAACCGGTAAATGTGATAAATATGGCTAAACATTCAATAATTTATCACATTTACCAATTTTAGAGGAGATTGTACAAAATCACTGAATTTATCATTTACTGTAACATATACGAGTAATATGCATATACATTGCAATAAAATCATTATTTGTAAAAAACAGCTGAAGAAATTAAATGTTTCTAAATTTGTGGCATTTTCTATGCTACGACTAATGTTAAATTAAGGAGTTATTGAGCACCCTCTTAAAATTTGAGCAAGAAGCTTAAATTTTTACAGCATAATACTATTTATAAGTCTTAAAAAAATTTTAAAAATAGGGGTTGTCCTGGACTCTAACTTAAAAGTTTTTTTGAACCACCCTACTCTGTATATGTTAATACATTGATTTCTCAAAGCTAAGTGAGACAATTGCTCTCTCCTGACCCTCATCTTAAATGGCAAGCCTTGTTGCAGCACCATCATATCCTTCGGCTCTTATATGCAGGGCTAAATTTCTAGCACACAAAATGCGGGAGCCCTATATTCTTCAGACCTAGTTTGCACACATAAATAGTCTGAATTAACGAAATTAGAAAAAGATTCCTATAAAACTTTAAAAAGGTACAGCAGCTTAGCTTAAGGGCTGTCCATAAATGGCACTTTTTTCAATATATTTGACCCGCTCCCCCCTTTGTCACTAAGTGTCACATTAGTGTTACCTCTCCCTCCTTCCTGTCACAAACTGTCCCAATTTCAGTAGCACCCCTCCCTCCCCTCAAAGCATACATCATTTGTGGGTGACCCCATGATATACCACTTTTGAAGAAACATATATTATTACTTAAGGCACTTGTAAACAACCCTCAAACTGTTTTATGCCATTCTTTTACTATATATTACAGTTTCCTTCTCATCCCTTATTTCTTAAATGCAAAACTTATTATTCTATTGTTTTCAAAATATTGTGGCAGAGATCTTTATGCATTGAAATTGTTCACATACAAATCATAAGCCATTAAATTATTTGATTTTAAAAGGATAAGTTTTTTTTAAAATTATTTTAAAATATATCTTTAAAAACTCATAACTTGAATTTCATATTAATAGATTTACATGAAATATTTTGAAGTTCAGTTAAATAATTTATCATTTTATCATTTTAATAGTCACATACGTCTTGGTAAAAGAACAAACAGCAATCCAGAGACCCCTGCTTCTAACTCGAGTACTCCACCTCCTCTGCAGCCTACAACATGTGAGTCAGATTCTTCAAGCATGAATAGTTTTGAACTTGAAAGACCTATAGCTCCTGAAGATTCTGATACTGGTATGGAAAGCATGTCATCTACAGATGCTCTACCCTTACCATGTTCAGCACTTATACAGCCTTGTTCTTCCTACATTTTTCCTGAGAATGAGAAAAGTTAGTTTTTGGTTCAAGTACTTTTTTTGTTTTTAACTTGTGTTTATCTATATTCTTTTCTGTTAATCATGTCATCTTTGTTTTCCATGTGTTGTCAAAGCTTAATGTAGCGTTGTGTTTACACACAGTAGTTATATTTTATGCTCACATATCTTTTGAGTCTTTCCAATTTATTACTCAAAATATGAATTACATTTCCTTAAGACTTTCATGTTTTATCCATTTTTATTTGGTTTTAGGTCAACCTTTAGAAGATCTCCACAACAGTGTGACAGACATGGAATTAGAAATAACAAAATTGAAAATTGAGAAATTGAATCTACTTAAAGAAATATCAGTTAGTATTTTCATTTTTTTTAAGTAAAAATATTGCAAATATTTAATGTTTTTCATAAAAAGCATTTAATTTTTTATATTTACTATGTTTTGTTTTGATTTTTCTGTGTGAATTTGATTATTGGTTTAAATAACTGCTTTACCTAGCTGTTCTCTAATATATTGCTTGCAAATTTTTAAATTTCTTTTTACTCATTTCTGTTAAATTAAAATTGAGAGAATTGCAGAAATTTATAGATATCCACTTTAGATCATAGAGTGAGGTAATAATATTTTATGAACTACAAGTTACATCTTCTTGTAGATTTTGAAGTGTTCTTTTTTCCTAATAGCCAACTTGAGATAACTCGAAGCTTTATAACTTCAACATTCCTTGATCTTGAAATTTTTATTGGGTCTTAAGCTTTTGGAGAAAGTTGTGGGAACTTCCTATAACTCTTGACTAACAATAATTTGAAGGTTTTAGCCAATCCCTTGGGCTTTGAGTTATCCAGAGTTGACTGTACATGAAAACTTTCTATTTTGATGCCTAATAGCAGTCTTATATTTATAGGCATGCCAAATTGAGATGAAGAGGCTAAAATCAAATGAAATTAAACTATCAACAGAACTGTCAATAACAAGACAAGAAAATAAACGTTTAACTGCTACTCTAGCAAGTTATCAAAATGGACATGATTCTGTTGTGTGATAAGTCGGTGCATCTAACAAAGTATAAAACTTGTGAATCTTTTAAAAGAGTCTACAATTGTCTGTGTATATTAGTATAGAGCTTGCTTATGTGAAACATTTCCCAGCATGTCCTATGTAAGCAGGTTTTACATTATTTCATCTCAGGTCAAGTTCCTGTCAACATTTGAAAACCAGAGGCATTTTCTTATCATTTCATCAATTCTGTCTAATTATTCACCTTGTTTTATATTTAAGAGCACTAGTTAATTCTATCTTGTGCAAAACATGTGCAATTTCATTGTTTTTCAAAGCATCCATTATTTCTCTGAAATTTTGTTTCATCAGATTTTAAATGAGGTTTGGTTTCTGAATGAGTTGTTTATGTATTGGGTACACGATAAGTTTTATGTGGTTCAGAACTCAAAATATTTATTGAATTTTAGTGTTTGTTGAAAAGTAAGAGGAATTATTTCAGACTTTAAAAACATGAGCATTTTAAAGTGATCTTTAAAACACAGAAGTGATCTTTAAAATGCTGAAGCATGTGTAAAATAAGTGTGTTAAGTATATAGAGAATATTTTTATTATTCTTATGTAATTATTGAATTATTTTAACAACTGCAAGTTATTTTTAGAAATACAATTGAATGTCCTTACACTAAAATCTACTTTTACGAGTTTTTCTCTAAAATAAAATTTTTAAAAGGAAGGCATCCCAAGGACTTGAATAGCATTAAAAATAGTATTGTTTTAATGAAGAATTTTCGTTCGCGGCAATTTGCATTTGCTTGATACTGGATCAACTTCTGTGTTTGGGCATTTGACATTTGTTTCATAGAAATTGATTTTAGCTTGATTTAAAAATGAGGGAGAAATAGTTGATAACTCGCATAAACTTCTTTGAAATGCATGCAGGTTTGTTGATTGCATCAGATCTAACAAATTAAGAGATTTTAAATGTTTTAATGCATGAAAGTAACACTCTCAAAAATCAGTTTACTCTTCTTCAAAATTAGTTTAGCTAGCTATGATTATCTGGAAGGTAAAGGTGAACTTCCTAAATAAAAGAGAAAATAGTTGTTCAAAAACCTGTAGCAACGAGCTTTGTTTAAAGAAGTTCAAGAGAAAATGTGTGCCTAAACTATTATGAGGCTCTGCATATAATCTAGAGCCTATACCTCCAAGTTAAACAGTTCATTTAATTTATTTTATTTTTTTATACATCATAATCTGTTAGAAAATCAAGAAGATGTGAATATATTGTGAACACATGTGAAAAGTATTAAAATGGTGATATCTCAAAAAGCATATAGCTTTTAAATTGAGTTTGGAAATAATAATTTCATAAAGATACTAGTATGCTGCTGCTTTAATGAGTATTTTAATGCTAGGAATAGTAGTATTCTTAAATTTTTAATGAATTTGCTCATTCAGTAAGAGGCATTATCTATGTTTGAAGAAGTGAATTTGATTCAGTTCACATTATTACATGTTGATTGTTATGGATTAGTTATATTTCATGGTTTCATTAACTGCAGGAAAGTTAAAATTCATAATTAATTCTGAATAGATTGCATATAATGTCATGTATATTTCATAGTAGTTTTTGATACACATTTGTTTTTACTAGAAATTTTATCTTTGTCTTAATGTAAGGGAGGATGTCAAAAGTCTGTTATGAACATTCCTCTTTTAACTAGAAAAAAATGTGATTAATATTTCTCAAATGATTGAAAAAAATCTCAAAGGGGATTTATAGTAATTCAACTTAAGTTTACTTTACGTTATAAGGAAATATTATAAGATGCCATTTGAAATGCAGTGCAATGTGTAATATTTTCTCCTCACTTTTTGTCAAAATACTAGGTTTTGCTCCCCTTTTCTGTTAGCAACTTTGAAAAAAAAAATCATTCAGTGACATTTGCATATCAAGTTCATATTTTATTTTTTTTCTTCTAAATTGTGTAAAATTTTATATTTTATTATAACTTTTTGAATTCTACACTAAAAAATTACTAATGTGCAGGGTTGAGTCATAAATTACTCATACATTTTGTTCTACAACTTTATTATACTAAGATCAGTGTATAACAGATACATGATTTTTCAATATAATCTCCACCTTTAGCAATGCACTTGGTTCATGAAGCCACAAGCTTCCATATGCTCCTGGTAGAAAGTTTTTAGTTTGTCATGGAGCCACTTTTGCAGCATCTTTTTTTCATGGCTGAGGCAAATCGACAACCTATCAAAACGTCCTTGAAAAGTCTAAAGAAATAAAAGGCTGAGGGAGCAACAGCTGGGCTTTAGGGAGGGTGTTCCAGGTTCTCAAAACCCAACCTATTGATTGTTTCTATGGCATTATGGGTCGTGTGCGGCCAAATGCACATCATTTTGTGCACCAAAACCACACCTGTTTTCATTACATAACACTTGTACCATAGACCTCTACCAATTGCTGATAAATTTCAGCTGGAGAACATTTCTTTCAATGCAAAAATCTAATCACACTTCTTATTTCAATGACGGAACATGTTTTCGTCATTCATCTATCTTCTGATATTTTTTTTTTCTGATAGTGGACACTTAGCTCTATCTACTGGCACCATTTAAAAGCTATCATCTTTGTTATCTTCTATGTGATTTTTATTCATACTGACAATCTGCATAGCCATTAGAGCTCTTGTTACCTCACTTAATGAAACACCTATTTAAGGATATTAGAGCATTTAAATTAAGTTAAATATGAAAGCAGCAGCTTACAAAATTAATTCTTCTTTGCTCCCTTTGTTTTAAAACTTAATTTTATTTGCATTACAAACTATATATATATATATATATATATATATATATATATATATATATATATATATATATATATATATATATATATATATATATTTAATCATAGATTTTAAATGTTTGATGCACACTTACTGCCCCGAGTGAACTAGATCAGAAATGGTGATGATCATGCTTAAAATGGGTTAGGTTGAAAGTTAGTGTACACATCTGGTTGTAAAAAATATCCATTTTTAAGTAGAATTTCATGTTTTACTAATAACAATTAACAAAATGGTTAGTTAATTATTATTAGCAACGCATTGACTTTTTTCTTAGTTTATTTGTCATTCATTTCGGGACATTAATGCATATGAAATCTAGTCTATAGTCAAACCATTTGTTAAAAAGAAAGATATATATGTATAAAGAGATTAATATGAATATATATTTATGATAAAATATTTTTACAGACTCTGAGAAAAAAGATAGTTACTCAGGGACTTCAATCTGTCTATTTTAAAAATACCAATAAAATTTTTGACACAAAATTTATTCTGATAATATTTGAAAAGTTAAAATACTTTAAAAATTTTTTTTCATAATTACGAACCACTAGCAAGGAATGATCTGCTGATTGTTGTGTGAACATCCAGTTAAATTAACACTTAAAATATATATTAAGGAAATGCCTCTTAATATGTATTAAGGAAAAATACTTCATATTTTAAAAATGAAATTGCAATATTTTCAAATATTACATGGATATTTTTTCTTATCTTTTCTTTCACTCTCTGCAAAAAAAGGAATCTCTGCTGTGTTCATTGATTTAGAAGAAGGTAAAGGCTTTTTTGTGCATGCTGAAATATACAGTGTTTTTACGACTTCAGTGTTCTCTAATTTAAGGCAAAGTTTTTTTTTTTATTCTTCAATTTTAGAAGGAAAAGTAATCTATCCGAAGGAGAAAAATAACCAATGTTTACAACAGTGCAATAAATTAAAATTCTTGCACTTTATCATTTGGGTGTTTTTTAACTTCTCTAATCTGGAGTGAAACATTTTATAAACTTTTAAAACTTGATATTGAATTTAAACATTTAGAAAATTAAAACACAAGTTGATAAAGGAAGCAGCTTTGGTGTTAGTGTCAGAGTAAACTTGTTATTCCTATATGATATTCCTGTTGATTTTTATTTTTCAAATGTGTGAAGTATTTTTCTTCTAGAAATCGCCAACCGAATTTAAGTGAATTTTTGTAGAATTGGAAAATTTTATAAATTGAGATCATTATCAGGAAATGAAATGCAGATAAATCACCTGTATATATAACGATCTCATCAGTTATCAACATAAAACAGCATGACAAGAGTCAACCATATCTTTTATAAATTATGACCTCTTGTTGTTACCTTTGAGCAGTTTAGCTGTTTTACTCCAATGTTGCAACTAAAATGTAAAAATATATAGGTTATTTAAGATAAATGAAATGTAATTTGTCAAAGTTTTCAAGAAACATTTTTAATAACCCTACAATGTACTTACATCCAATTATTTGAAAATAACAATGGAACATAAATTTAGTAACAGTACATATTCTGCATAAAAGGATCAAAGTTGTTTCATGTTATCTAAAATTTTCATTTGGTTAATTGCACACTTTTTCAGTTAATATAAATCATATTTTATTACTGTTTCGTTTTACTCATTGCATTATCAGTGTGCAGCTAAAGTTGCGTAACTGTTGTATTTACATCATTAGATCGATAAAATGTTAAGTTTTACTGTACGTTGTCAGATTTTGTATTTATAGATGTAAATGAATGTTTTATCAAGTTAGCACATCCCCCCTTTTTCATGCAAATGATTATGATCATTAAATACTTTTGTTATGTAGTTTTATACTTCATGTTGAAACTGTGATTCTTTAATTCATTTATGTTTCCCTTCTGTATTTATTTCCTACTTCAGTGTATTTATGTTGTACAGCGTGAATAATTTCACATTGTGAAATACTATGGCAAAGCTTATTAACATTTTATCTGAATTTAAAAGTTTAAGTAACACTTTTGCTTATAAGAGATCTAATAGGCACTGAAAACATTTTTAATATACTGACTGTTAGTTAGCAAAACGGCGCACTTTTTTTTGTACAAATAAATTTTTATTAAAGTAAAGAAATTCATATTATCAAACAAAGAAGGGAAAAATATAATACTTTGATAAACTATAAAAATATATGTCTAAACAATTACCTGTACTATAAACTTGTACTCTTATTTAATGTTAAATATTATTTTCGCTCTTTGACTTGCCGCTAATTTTCTCTACTGAGTAACCATTTAGATTTGAAGGGGTTACATCTGTTTCTTTTGCATGTTTCCCCTTTGTAATAATACAGAAAGTCATGAAACTTAAGGGTGAAGTTTTAAATTTTAAAATCATGAAAATTGATTATTTATGATGATATGCTGGAAATGAAACATACCTTAACTGCCATAAAAGATTTAAGTGTACACTTGATTTATTTTCATATGAAGTGTAATAGATATTTTTATGGTTTAATTTTGTTACAAATATTTCACAAAACTAGCTCTTTTATAAGTTGAGAGGTTTCTTACTCTTTTCTGCATAAATGTAAATAACTTTGATATGTATACCAAAGTTTTGTTTCTGCAACTTTTTCAGTGCAGGCACATTTTGAAATATGTGATAGATTAATTTTTCTAATGCAATAAAGGTGCTTCTTGTACAAAGCTGATGAAAAAGATAGTCTGTGTTTAATGCACAAAAATATTTATTATCTAGAGAATGGCTTGTATTTCTCTTGTAATACGTATATTGTTTTGATGTAAAAAGATGGTGAAAATAAAATTATTAAATTTCATTTTCTTTGGTTTTATGGATTTCAAATACATTTTCATTTCTTACAGCAGTGGGCATTAGCACTAAGATAAAATGTATTTAACTAAATTATTTTCTTTTCTTTTTTTTGAAAATGTTCTTAATCAATAGTTTGATAATTTATCTATGAAATCTTGATAAGTAGTCACAGAAAGAGCATAGGGTCAATCCAATAGAAATCACCCAGACAGTGTTGCTCGACATATTTGATTTTTCTATTTTTTTTAATACCCGCATTTTGCGGAAAATTGCTTTTGTTTTTGAAATTTCAATCTTTTTGCATCCTACAAAAATTTTAATATTTTGGCAAATCGAATGTTATTTTCGAATATGCTACCTCAGATTAGCATATTTTATGTTTAATTTTAGTAAAAAATAAATTTATTTTACGCAAAACATGTCAACGTTGAACTTTCTCGAACTTTGCGGAAAATTGCTTCTTGTTTTTGAAATTTCAATCTTATTGTATCTTGCAAATATTTAAATATTTTGACTAATCAGATGTTATTTTCACTTATGCCACCTTAGATTAGCATATTTTATGTTTAATTTTAGTAAAAAATAAGTTCAATGTTGGCATGTGTGTGTGTTTCCCATAAATTTAATTCGCAAAAATTTGCTTCCCTTGTTTGAGGTTTTAACCCTATTTTTGGCAATTAGAAATTATTTTGACACATGCTATATTAGGTTAGCTTGTTTAATATTTTTTTAACAACTAAAAAATTAATTACCTTTGCTTTGTTTAGTTACATATATGCTTACGTAATTTTGCAATTTTGATTTTAATTATCATTAGCTAATTTTTGGTTATTACAGATTATTTGAAAAAAATTTAAATTCAAGCAATTGAGCACCTAAAGTTTTAACTTAAAGTTTATTTTAAAAGTTAAATTATATAATTTTATGAAGTTGAATTTATAAGTGCATCATTTTCTTTGTTTACTTAAATAATTAAGGTATGTAACAAGGATGATTGTGTTTTTGTTTTTCACCGGAAATCCAGTAGTATTTATTATGCTTTCACCTCCTTACTTCCGATTTTTCCCTTTTACCTCAAATGTTCAAAATGACTACTTTTGTTGGGTTGTGGTCATTTGGAACAGCTTACCAGAAGAGGCTGTAATCAGCAAAGGGGTAGATAGCTTAAAGAGGGTCATTGATCTTCATTGAGGCCTAATAAATAGACCAGCCTAGCTAGACCTAAAGCCCCTATTGTAGAGCCTTAGCTAGGCCTTGTGTCTGTTGCTGGTTATCAACAGGCACTGGGCCTAGTATTCATATGCACAGTATTTTGATTTAATAAATTATTTTATCATAAAAAATGAATTTTATGTTATCAAAATTAATTGCAGTACATATGTATATTTAAGTAAAATTACTTCCCCCCCCCCTCCTCCTCCCTCCACCTCTTTGAAACTTACAGGTGATTTTTTATGAAATCGCAATCATGCCTGAATATTATCGCTTCTTGAAATTTAAATTCTAATTTCAACAATACCCCATTTGTTCCCAAAATGAAACTACTTTTGTCATATTCTGTATGTCAAATTCTTGTGAAACTTTTGGTACAATTTGGAAATATGGTTCTATGAATCTGAACTTGCACATTTATTTACTATTATGAGTTATTATTCAGAAAAAGCAGGCTCAAGTTTACGTTCAGAGTATGTATCACTTCTTAAGCAGATTTTGCGAATTTTGATTTGTGGAGACTGGACTGGGGACTTTCATAAAATGTTTTATTTCTTACTAATTACTTGAGGACAGTTGAAATGCCTTATTGTCTGAACAAGTAATACATACATAAAAGAGTAATTGATTTATACTTTGAATACCTATAAATAATTTGCAAACCTCTAATATTCTTGAAATTAATAGTGTAACCGGAAATTACCTTCTGGGTGGTGTTTTTGATCCTAACTGCCCTTGTATGTGTATAAATCACTATCGATTAGGGCTGGGTGATGCATCGCCAAAAACCGGTTTAGAATTTTTCTCTAAATCGATGCATCGATACTGCTCCAATGTACAGACACCGGTCCAGGGTTGCTACCGTTTTAACCTCTAGTTCTTTCACAATGTCACAATTAGTAGTGTGTCAATACAATCTGGTTTACAAATGAAGGTGCGAAGAGTTCGACTTTCATTTCTCCCAAAACATGTAAGAATTGCACGTGTTTCTAGTTATAGACGAAAGATATGTTGATGAACTAGTAAGTTTATCATATAATCACTTGCCAGAAAAAAGCAAAATAGCAACAAAAAATGCAACATGTATTTTGGTATATTCAGTAAATTACCACCCATTAGCCAGGGCTAAAGCAGAAATACGTGAAATACACCGCCAGCTATCGCACTCTTGGCTTCCTTAAGAGGTTTTCCATCTCCAGCTTAGTCACTTTCCTATGCCGGGCTGATGAGTGCCAATAAGCACGAAACTGCAGTCCTCGGCTGGAAATGACTGAGCTGGCGGTGTATTTCATGTATTTTGGTGTTACAAGAAGTGGAGTTCTTAGAACCTGCGAATCCATTTTATGCAAAATCTGTTCAAGATGATATACATAACCTCCCCCTTGCCCTGCAATATTGGGCAGTCTATTTTTTTTTTTAATTTGTTGCATTAAATATAATTTAAAATGTATTGGTGGAAATTTTCAGATTTAAAATAGTTATATTTTTTAATAAACTATGACATCCTCTTTTGAGTCACCTGGTGCGATCCCCCTTTCGCGCTACTGATAACAAGGAACCTATTTTTTTAATTGAAGGATATGTGAGCTTTTGAATAGAATGCATGACTATGCATCCATTTACTTACATCTTTTTGCATTAAAAAAACAAGCTTACTGTAATCTCAAAAAAAAAAAAAAAAAATCCACATTTTTCACTGTCTTGCACTTTTAGCACTGCTTTATAATATAATAATACAATGAATTTCTGGTGCTGAAATCTGTTAATTCGTATTTGGCATGATATATAATTTTTATACCTTGTATATATTTTGTAAAACTGTTCTACGAGCAAGTTTAGTTTAAAAAAAAAAAAACTTACATTGTGATGCATCGCCACAGGGCAATGTAAGGTTGGCAATGAATCACGATGTAGAAAATCCTACATCCTCCAGCCTTACTATAGATATTAGAAATGAATGTCAAAACCGGGGGGCTAGGGACACTTTAAAATCTCCTCTCTAGGTATTCCATTGACCTTTTTATTTTGGTATTGATATTTTTATATTTTATTTTATTTGATATTTTACTTTGGCTTCTTACCATAAAAGTTAAAAGCATTTATGAAATGTTTTTTTTTTTTTTTTTTTCAGTATTAGCTTTCAGATTTTATAAAATATACTTCTTTGAATGTGAAGATAGCAACCTGCTTCTTTTTATGATCGAGCTTTTCAGACATTTGCAGAAAGCTTTTGACACAGTAGACCTTTTATCAGTCTCTTGTTGTAGAAAAGGCAATTTTGTTTTCCGTTACTTTTTTATATTATTGCCTATTATATATATGTGTTTGCATGAAATGAAATCTGCATACAATATTTTTAGTATGATATTTTGCCTTCAAAAAATTTTTTTTGCCTTGAAAAGTACTTGATTTTTTTTTCTCCGTGAAGGCAGGGCTGTCCTATTTTGTCCACCCCGGAAAAAAATCTGGAAAAAACTGTCCCAGACATGTCATTTTCTCCATTTCGTCCCCTTTTTCATTTAACTGAAAGTTTTTAGCTAAAAATTTGAAGTTAGCTTAGTTAAATAATTAGTTAAATTATAAATAATTAGTTAAATTATAAATAATTACATAGATTCTTCCTATTTAAGTAATATTTTAATATAAAAATAGTATACATAAATGTACAAATACAAATGTGACCAGCAACAGGCTCTGGGCCGTAAAAGCGGGTGAGAATGAGATACAAACCTCAGTTTTGACGTAATATGCGTTCGTAGTGCATTGTGAACTAGCTCAGTTTCAATAGGAACTACACTGGTGTGCAAAAATTAAGGACGAGACGGTTTTTTCAATATAACTTTGTACAAAAGCTTTCCAAATCAACACATTTAATACCGTAAGATCCCCAATACGTAAGGACATGTGTAATGTAAGCAACACTTACTAAAAGAGAAATCAGAGGGATAAAAAGAAGCTTTATTGAAAAAGTAGCATAGAGCGCAATGCGACTGAAGGCCGAAACATCCCTGTGATGGGTGTCCAGCAAGAAACATCCGGTCTTTAGCAGGGGATATGATCTCCCCCGACTGCTAGGCAGGTTTCACAGCGTCTTCCCATGCTGAGAATGAGGGTGTCAATGAGTTTTGAGGCATTGCTGCCTATTCGTCTTGCAGCGCAAATCGAAGCTCCAGAATCGTTACTGGTAGCCCGGTCAATTTAGACATAAAAATAGTGATCAAATAACAAAAATTCCGGGAAAACTAAATTTTTGTAGAGACCTTGGGTTTAGCATTACAAATAAAATGCCAAAAGTCCCCATCGATCCCATGTGCGCTAAAAAAGTTATTTGGGGTCAAAGGTCAAGATTTTAGGTTTTTTGGATTTTTCTCAAAAACTGTAAGTTTTATCGAAAAGTACCTCAGACCAAAGTTGTAGATCTCAAAATTCTCTATAAAAATGGTCCTCATGATTTTTCTCCAAGACCAAACCATTTCCCAGATATTGCGTACTCTCAAAAGACAGCCAGTCATTTACAGAATCCCCTCGACTCGCATGGCCTTGAACAACATCTGGCTATTCTAGTCCGTGTGGCGTCGTTCACATACCCAGGGATGTCCAACCCACTAAGGGCATGGGAGCACCCCTCAATATCACGGAGCCCCCCCCCCCTTCAAAAGAAACAGCCCCCTCCAAAAACTGAGAAAAATACCCCTCAAAACAGCCCCCCTTTAAATGTTTTTTGAGCTCTCAAACTGTAACCACATTTCATACAATAAAACATAGTTTGACTGGTGAGTCGCATTATTATCTTGACTCCTGACAATGTTTGGCCTTAGTGATATAGCCCAGAAATCTTACCCATTGTGGGTAAGATTTCTGGATTCTAATATGACTCTAAGCAATCTATCTCTCTTGGTAAGACAACAAACCGTGGTTGACGCTTCTTCATCTAATTTTGCGCATCATCTCACTGCTTTAGTATAACGTGAGGTATTGGAAACAGGGGCGGCTCGTCGCTATGGGCAGGGTGGGCCCGGCCCACCCAAAAAATTGTAATTGATAAAATACATTATTAACAAAAGTATCGTTTTGTGTTTCAGTTTAAAAAAAGTAAAAAGTAAGGCGCACAACAGATTTCAAACATCTAGCCCCCCCCCCCCTTCTCCGCATATCTCTAAACATAACCAGAAAGTTTTTAAATCCCATTAATTTTAGCGCTGTGCACAGTTTTGGGAGCTGCGGGCTCGCGTGAAGCTGCCCCCGAAACTAAGAGTCACGCCTCTGCCCTTAGCCAATCGCAATGACTGAATCAGAAAGCGAAAAACGGCGGGTGATAACGGTGATAACACCCGAAGGAATTCATTGCAACTCAAGGGTGGGCAAAATTCGCCGAGCCCAAACGAAATCGTAGTTGTCTATAGCGGTTTGGAGGGAAGAGTCGAGGTCAGCGAAGAAGAGTGTAGCAACGTCGCTCACTAGAATAACATGTAAAAGGGCAGAGAATCGGCTGCCCCTGCCCATGTGTCAGGAAAAACCTTTTATCATACCGTTCCGCTTCTGTATTTTTTTTTTTTTTTTGTCTTAATTTTTTCCTCTTCAACAGGTATTACTATATATATATATATATAAGGCATAGAGATTGCCGGTTTCATGAGATTCCGTACATTTGTTTTACAACGCATGCCTAATTTTTTTAGTTATTTGTTTGTTTTTGGAATTAAGAGATGCTTATTCTCAAAATTTCTGTGTAAGGACTTTCTTTTCGAATAGTAGAGCAGCCCGGTGGTCTGACGCACCGGCAAAAAAAAAAAAAAAAAAAAAGGCTGATCCTCAGATTTTTTTGGTCGTCCACGCAAAAAATAAAAAAAAGGAAAAGAAAGGAAACTCCATAATACCTAATGATAATATTATCCAACACTTGATCTTTTACGTTAGTTTTAAGATTAATTTTCATAATTTTCTATGATTTCTCAGTAGCTTTTTTAAAAATTGTGTCCATTTTTTTGACCACAGTTACTTCTTGTCTTAACATTTAAATACTTGTGTAGAAGTTATTTAATAGAGTTTTATTTATATATTTACTTATTCATTTATTATTATTATTATTACTTTGTAAAAAAGGAAGGGGGAAAAAACTTCAGCCGTTCGTATTTTTTTTTTTTTTCATTAGTTTTTAACGGTTCGCGAACATTTTTTTTTTTTACAAGTTAACAAGAAAACAGCGCAAGTCCGCGTGAATTTTTTTGAAAAGCTTTTGCAGGCCCGCATGTCAAAAAAGGTCGAGAGACACTGTAGAAATTACATTACTGTTTTTCATCAGATCGCAGTTCTATTGGTACGTACCTTAGCTTTTTTTCTATCATATAGGATGGGTATAGTTTTGACATTAATTAAAATATTTAAGATCCTTTCAAGCTAATGTGCTTATAACTAGTCGATTAAATATTTTGTTAAGGGTATATGTGTGACCGTAATTAATTTTTCAACCACTCTTACTCAAAATTATTATTTAATAATGATGATAAAACATAAGTTAAATTTGAAAGTCGATTAGTAAAAAATGCAGCAATAGAAATATTATGTTTATTTCTTTTATTTCATTTACTTATTTTTGTTGTTGTTCAGACGGACCTTTTAGACGCTATTTGTCAGTTATCCATGTTTTAATTTTAAGGTTACTTGAATTGTTATGTCAAGATGCGTATACTGTAATTAAAGTATTTTTTTAAAAATATTGTTGAATACCTTTTTATTCCTGTCCTGAAAATAATTTAATTCACCAAGCAAAACCATTTTTCACGGGGGTGTTTTTAGTGGTAAGGGGTCTTTCTCTTTTTTAGAGTCTGGTTCCTTAATGTTTGACAGTGTGCCACCCCTCTTGGAGGGAGGGGAATGGCACAGTTGATGAGATTAATATTTTTATTACAACATATTATTATTATTACTGCTGTTAATATTATTATCAATTCGATCGCTTAAGGGAAGCCGAGTGTTTCATTTAAAATATGCAGGGTGTTCCGTTTTAACCAATAAGACCTTCATTTTCGCAACTGTTTGTTCAAGGTGCATACTTCCAATTGCAGAAATGTTCAAAATCAGATGCAGAGTTAAGATACTAAAAGTTTAAAGCGAAAAAAAAAAGAGTCGAAAACTAAAAATAACTTTTTATACTGACCCTAGGTCTCCTAACTTATATTTAGGGAAATAATCTCAATTGAAATATATTACTAACAGAAACAATTTGACATTTATGCGACCAAAACTCAAGGAGATATTCGAGTTTAAAGTTTTAAGGGACCAGATAGAAATGAGATAGGAACTTATCGTCCTTTCAGAAGAATGATAGGTTGTCAAAGTTAAAAAACAAAGTATTTATGTTTTTTAATGCTATTCAAAAACAAATGCAAATTTTATGCTGTGATACGTGAAAACACTACAAAACATTGATCAATTTGAAAAACCAGTTTTGCACACAAAAATTTTAAGCCTTTTTAAACTGCTATATTTTCCCTCAAAAGGTGTTATTGACAGTGAGTGTGAAGTGGTGTAAGTCACGAAACGCTGCGTTTCATATCTGGGTGAACATTGGTCGTACTAATGTCAAACTTTTTGTGTTGGAATTACATTTTAATGGTGATGACTTCCCTAAATATAAGTTGGAGAACCTAGGGCCCGTATAAAAAATTGAATTTTGTATCATTTGACTCATTCTTATTTTTGCTTCAAACTTTCAATTCCTTAACCTTGCACCTGATTTTGAACATTTTTGCAATTAGAAGTATGCATCTTGGACAAACGGTTGCAAAAAAGAAGGTCTTGTTGGTTAAAACGGAACACCCTGTATAATCTATGTACACACAAACCTGTTTTTGTGCGGTCTTTCTTTTTGTACAATTTTTTTGTGTGATTTTTTTTCCCGCGATATATGAAAATTTCAATCAGATTGAGACTCAATTGACGAAATTATTTATGAAACAGATAAAATGTTTTTTAAAATGAACGAAGTTATCTTTAAAACGAGCAATTTGTTTTTATGTGGTTCTTATCCACCGCACAAAAACAGGTTTGGGAGTATTAAATCAAGTGGTATAATTTTGTAGGGCTATCTGAAGTTTGTATTAACTGATTTAAGTATCATTTTATGTTCCTCAGCATTAGTTTACCAACCATTGCTTTCATCATTTTATCTGTGTAAACATATAAGGGTCATTCTCCAGAAAACGTAACTTTTGAACTCAAACATTTTTCAATTTCGAAACCTTTTGTTTTCTTTTTTTTTCATTCTTACAAGAAAGTGTTACCTTCTTGAAATAACCATAAACAATGGCCCAGCTAAGTTCCAATTATTTTACTCATAAATAAAAAAAATAAAAATCATAAATTTTCATATTATGACATACTATGTATATGTTCACGTTACACAAATTGTGCTTAATAGATTACTGGGAGTATACCCTCAGGAAAATTGATGGGAACATCACTGCTTTTAATTAAACAAGTTATTAAGCAACAAAAACAGTCACACAAGGTGTATGACACGCCACGAAGGTGAGAATTCACATGTTGTGAACCAAAAATTTTCTTTAAAAAAAAAATTAAAAAATTGTTGTCAGGTTTAAATAGATATATTTTTGATGACATTAAAAATCATCGTTAAATGAATTGTTCCCTAAAGTTTTTACTGTAAAAGCCGTGTGACAGAAAAGTTACACTTTTTGAAGAATGACCCATAAACATAACTGCGGGCCCACCCACTAAATTAAGGCACGAGCCGCCACTGATTGGAAATCATATAATTCAGTAGTTATGCCCTCAAGCACCATTTCTTTTAAAGTTTTATCTGATATTCCTTTTTTAAGAAGATGATCCGAGTTTTTCCACTTCTGCTTATCAAAGAACTCAAGTTGAAATCTGGAATTGTAAATTTTCGCTGTACAATCGAATTCTTCAAACTTGCCATCGTACTATTTTTCGATCATCAGCTCTCGTTCTGCAAATTGGTTACTTTGAGAATCTAAAAAATATAACACTAGGCATTGCGGATGACCATCATCAGAGAACTTATTTTGAGACGGATTACGACGACCAGTTCGAAGATGGACAATGAACATTTATAATTTCAGATTTCAATTTTGAAGCTGAGAGACTACTATGGAGCTCATCGATAAGCAGAACTGGTAAAACTGGGCAGCTCCCTCTTTCAAAAAGGGGGTTTCCGATAAAACTTTGAAAGAAATTGCTTGATGGTGTACCTACTGAGTAGTATGGTTTTCAAAACCTCACATGTCATACTAAAGCAGTGAGACGATAGGTAAAATAAGAGAAAGAAGTGTCAAGTACAGTTTGTTGTCCAACCAAAAGGGATGAATTTATTCGAATCCGATTAGAATCTAGAAATATTAAGCCACAATACCATCAAGCCACAATTTCAATCAAGAATGAAAATTATGAGAAGTGTTATAGTTTAACTCGCACGCCACACTTATGTTTTATTGTAATTAATGTGGTTTCAGTTTGAGGGTTCAAAACCCATTAAAATTTCTTAACGTCTTTTGTTTCAAAGGGTGACTTATGTGGGCTGTTGCAAGCCATATTTTTTTAAAATTTTTATACTTAACCTTTGTCCTCTATCATAGGTAAATTTGACATTTTGAGCCAAAGTTATGGGCTAAGTGGAGAATTAACATTTTTTTTTACTATATAAGAAATGCTTTTATTACTTATTTTTTCCATATCTATGTAAGAATTAATTAATGTGAAAACAAACTTTTACAAATCATAACTTCTAATATTTTTTTTCTAAGTACGGAGCAACACGATATGTTATTCAATTCTGACACTATATTGGTTAAATTCAAGATTCAACACATGTGTGGAAATACAGTTTATTATTAAAATGATCTTATGCAATGTGTAATCTACCCAAAAAGTCTGCTCTTAAGAGCGATAACGTCAAATTTCGATATTTGATGAAATTATTGTAACTTTTTCCAGTTTTTAAGTATTTATGGTCAACTTCAAGGCGCGAGCGACACCTCAAGATATTTTTGCTGTCAAAATCCTTTTGCATAACCAAATATCTCTATAAAAGGCAACTTTTCCGGGCTATTACTTAGCGTTTATCAGATTTTGATTTTCTTCAATCCACCCTAATGAACATGGCCAGTACTTCAAAAGTAAGTCTACCTCGTACTCATTGGCGTCGTCAGCTGAAATTTATTGGGGGGGACCATTCTGACACTGTCATTTTTAAGTTGTATCAAGAAAAATGCGTATATATATATATATATATATATATATATATATATATATATATATATATATATATATATATATATATATATATATATATATATATATATATATATATAGTAAATGAGATAAAAACTTGACATCAAATAGAAATGGGTTTATATTTAAGATAAAAAATACAGGTACATCTTGATTTACATATTTACACAATAAGAAAAAAAATTAAATTCCACCAAATACATTTTTTCTAGACTGCACATGGGATACGAATATCCGTGCTATTTTTTTGTGATCAATTTCATCCAAGATATTTTTGTGAACGTAACATAAAGCTACATGATTTAACCGCTTTTGTGTCATAGTCGACCTTAGAAAATTTTGAGCTTTTTCAGACACTAAAGCTTCTTTCAGCTTCACACGACGAAGCGGGGCACACCAAAAGGAGCCGCACCAAATTTTCAACATTTTGAAATAGACCCCTAACTTCTTTAACGGCTGACGACAAAGCTTTCTTTGCTTCATCTAAGCAGTTAACTTTAAAGTTTTTATGGAATAGTTGAAGCTCAGTTTTTAAAGCAGCTATGTTAATTTCAGGATAGGGAGCTAACTGTTCTACGTCCTCTCCTTTTAAAAGGATATTTTCCAGCAAAAGTTGTTTCTTAACCCCTGGTTGATCCAAAATTCGGTTCTTCAAGCCATTAGTTGCAGTATCTATCATTTCATAGTACTGCTGACGGTAGAATTCTTCACCGGAATTAAACTCATGCGAAAGAGCAGGACCACAGAATCGTTTTGGTGGTTTCTTTTTCCTGGGTACAGGTAATGGTTCCAGATCATGTTTTTCTACTGCCTTTAAACATTCTTCAAAAATCGTAGAAAAGTTTTCTTCTTTTCGCAAATCCGTTAGTCCGTTAATAATCACTTCAATTGATTTACATAAACCTGCCAAAGTATTATTCCTCCCCTGAAATGCCTTATTTGTTTTCTCTAACATTTCGATTACGTCTTTGCCCATAATCAGTCCTAAATATGTGGCTGCTTTTTCAAAAATACTCAATAAGCCACTTGCTCCCTCATATTTTTTTGCCGTTAATTCTTTTAATGTTCTCAAAATTTTATCGTAATTTTTAAGCACCTCAGTAGCTTGAGAATGCCTATATATATCCAGCGTGTGGGGCACAGAGGTTTTATTTTGGCAATATTGTTCACTGGGCGTTGTGCTGAATCTTCATGAACGAAAGCTAAGACAGATTTAACTTTTGCGTTTGAAAAAAAAATCCCTAACTGATGCAAATAGTCCAAAGAATTTCTTACTGCTCTTGAAGAATCACAAGCAGCTTTCATTATTAGGTTGCAACAATGAGCACCACAATGAACAAAATCAGCTAGTGGTTGTTTATCTATTATAATACTTTGAACACCTATTTTACTTCCGCTCATGTTTGATGCCCCGTCATAAGTCTGTCCCCGCAATCCTTCTAAGGGAAGTTGAAGCCGCAATAAAACATCAGTTATGAGAAATGCAATGTCTTCTCCTGTTGTAGCAGGAGTTTTGTAGAATCCCAGAAAGGTTTCCTGAGGATCCAAATCGTCTTCTAACCACCTCACACAGACGCTTTCCTGCTCGTCCCCTGAAATGTCTCTTGTTCCATCACATATATCACGGAGAAAATAAAAGGTGATTTTGATTTTATTTTTTCTATGAGAGTTAAACTAATTTCTCGCCCAAATATTTGAAGAATCTCATTTTGAATTTCCGGGTGAGTAAATTTTATCTCTTTTTGAAGCCACTGTTTGAGGCTTACGTTATCCTCAGTGCGAAGTCTCAGTAACTCCATGAGGTTTCCTTCATCATTGGCGTGTCTTCTAATGGCTAATCCTTGTCTTACGAGGTATTTTAGACTGCTGATAGTAGCAGCGCTTCAGCAGCAATTCTTTGCTCCTCAGCTTTCATTGCAGAAAGTTGCTTTTCGATGGGGGCTTTTTGCTGTACATGACTCAATACAGCTTGAGAATGAGCCGCACTTTTTTCATGGCTGTTAAACCTCTCCAGGGCTTTTTTCCAATTTTTAAAGCCCTTTCGATAAAAAGTTTCATCTGCTTTTGAGGCAAGCGTTTTTTCCGGTGACATATGAAAATATTTGATGCAATAAAAACATCCGATACCGTCGAATCCAGCAACATGCAACCACGGAAATTGTTTAAACCAATGCTTCTGAAAGCTTAAGGTTTTTCTGGCTAAATGTTGGTGAACGGGAAAGTCATCAGGCAATATATCGGGTTGATATGGTTGACTAATACTGAGCAATGCTGCAGAGGTCGTGCTAGTCGAGCTTTCATCTTCATTAAAATTACCACTCCGTTCTGTTTCCAGAATTTCTATTTCATTAGTTTTTATTTCGGGCTTGTTTGTTTCAAGATCAGAATTTTCTGGAAGGAAAAATCATAAAATTTATTGCTCTACATCAATCGGAACAACAAAGGCTTTATTGATAAATCTAATGATGGTGTAGCAGCAAATGCAATAGTTGAAACGTCATGACGTAGAAAAGTCAGGTTGAATTTAAAAAGCAACAATAAAAATTTTAAGCTAAGACTGAAACAGATCAATGCTATAGTTTGTAATAGATTAAAATAATACTGGAGTAGCACCGTTACACAAATTTATTACACTAGTGGGCTCTGCCCCATGCTCGCTGACGCTCCCCAACCCTCGAAGATTGCTTCGCAATCTTATTTGATTCACAAAGATTTAAATCGTCAATTAGAAAGAAACAGATTAAACACGCATTATGAGCTCTCTTTGGGTCAAAAAGCACCCCTTCCCCGAGTTTAAAAATAACTTGTACCAACTTGCAGAGCCGTAAGGGCTAAGGGGCTCCTGAACATTGAAAAATTGCAGTTTTGTACGTTTGAAAAGTCGCTTTCATACTCGTGATCTCTAGTAACATATTTTGCTTTTTAGCTCGGGGCTTGAATTGAATTCAGCCTATGATTTTTCGTTTAAAATGAAAACCTTAAAGTTTGTGAATAAGAAAGAAGAAACCTGCAAATCGAAAAGACATAACTATGGCAACGCCAAATAAAACATCAATAATTTTAATAAATATGAGATTATACTAACTTGATTTTTAACAGCTTGTAACTTTTTTTCCTTTTGGAGACAGAAGCTCCCCACCATGGGTCGGGTTAGATCTGAAGTAAAAAAAGCCGCTTTTTCCAATGGCGTCAAAAAGAAAACTGTGGGACAATTCCTTCGCGTTTTACTGATAGATTTGATAAAGAAAGTAGTGCCCAAATTTTAGCTTAGCCTAAAAAAAATCGAGCTAAAAACGCAAATAACTCCCTATAATTTAAGTTAGAGCAGAAACAATTTGCGTAGAACGCGGAAAATTCTACCCTTTCCAACGATGTATAATATATTAATATGTGCAGGTAATTTTTCACCTCTATAATAGCCAATTTACGCGAAATTTGATCTTAAAAAATTAATTTCAAAAAAACTATTTCGAATTAAAAAAAAAATAAAACCCCAGGTGCACACCCCCGGGGCTCGAAGTAATTTTGTACAAAATTTCAACTCTGTAGGTGCTATGGGGTCTCCTGGACGCACGTCCGCCACAGACTTCCTTCCAGAATTTCTTTGAAACCTTACTTTTATTTACTATTAAGAGATAATGTTTTTGTATTTATTCAACAACACCATTTCACGTAAGCGCCCAATAGTGTGGAATATTTTTATCCTTGTGATTTTGGCACAACCGCCAAATTTTTAATCGATTATCGTTTCATTCGGGCAAGATGGACGAGTCCGAAAGATTTCATGTCCAGAATATATTGGTATTAGGAATAAACATTCTATTGAACTCGCACTAGCTAAACTATGATGGTTTGGTGTGTGGGGAACGAGTGCAACGAGCTTGAAACGCGAAGAGATTTGAGTGTAACTGCTTGCAGTTCCTGACGATTTTGAGGAGCGATAGCGAGCAGGGGCGCAAACCCTTAGTATAAAAATATTTTAACTAAACCTGATTCAGTATACAATATTGATTAGTTCCTTTATTTGATGGCAATCATTTGTTTAATTTAGAGGAGAAATGTTCACATTGAAAAAATAATAATTTCGTATTTTTATAAGGCATAATTTTAAAAGGATGCGGGTCATTTCCATGAAAGTAGTACAAACCATGTCCAAATTTTTTGAACTTCGCATATTAGTTTTAATAATTTTCACCTATTAATCATATTTCAAAATTGATTGCCCGTTAATTTGGGTAAAGTAAAGTATTAATGATTTGTATAAAAGTAATTCGAAAGGAAAAAATCGTTCTTTATGAAAAATCGTTCCAATCATAAAGAAAAATTAAAATTGCAGAACAAGCATAAAATGAAATAATAATTCCAAAACTTAGTTAGCAAATTCAAGAAGAAAAAAAAAACTTTCAGTGACTAACTAAGCACGGAAGCTATATACGACTTAGTTTTCTTTAAAATATTATCAGATTCAATGTAATTGTTCAATTTTCCAAGTGGCTGTAACATTGTGGACAGTGCGAAACAAAGAAAACGTTGGGACATGAATGTAAACATATTGCTTTTTCTTTCTCAAGTTGTGCTGCTACTTCATTGTTATGTTAAGTATATGATACAGCTGATAATTTTATATTGTTGCTGCAGTTCAACACCATCTTTAATCACATTTAAGATTGTGCTGAAATGTTCCTAATGTTTAGATGCAACGGCACGTAAAATTCCCCTTCTTGTTCTAATGCAAAATATTTTTTACAACCTTTCAACCACTTAGGGATAAACAATTGATACTTGATTACGAGCAATTAAAAGTCGATCTAAAAAATATGATGAATTTGTGGTGCTTATTAAACTTCAGGAAAAAAAACTCATTAGACTTGGACATGATTTGTACAATTTTCGCGACATTGACCCATGCACTTATCTTTAAAAGAAATTATTGGATTTTGAGTGAACAGTCACTTAATTCCATCATTGATCTACAAGGGTCCCTACCCGATGTTCACTTTGCTTGCCAACGTCAGTTCGCCATCCTCGGTGCTCGCTTCGCTAAACAACTCCTGTACACTTGAGCTTTTGGAATTAACTATTCCATTAAGATTCTGTCAGCAATATTACTAATAATAATGAGTAGTTCCGAGCCGGGTTCTTCCAAGGGCCAGGGCTCCATTTTCCGATTAGGTTAACATTAAGGTCTTTCGTCTGCCTTGTTTTACCAAATGTCGGGAAATACTTTTAAAATATCCTGGCAACACCAGCAAGGCCAAAACAACTACATAAATTTATTGACACCAATTTCGCTAGCGGCAGCGACGCCATCATTAGATTTTTATACAACACATTCAAAGATAGAGTGATTCAAGTCAATGAACGACTTGACTTTTTTTTCTCAAAAATTTTAATATCAGCTACGCGTGCGTGCTTCCTTTACCTTCTTTTTTCCATGTCTCCCTAGGGACGTCACTTGAAATGTTTTCCAAGGAGGGGGGGGGGGGTTCAAAGGTTATATGGGTGATTCTACAAAAGCAGGAAAGGTTAGGTTCCACACTGATTTTTATTCTGTTTAATTTTCTTAAAAGCTTTTTTCTTGAAACTTTCATACTTCTTGAGCACTTTAATTTCAATACAGTAAAAACTCGATGCAACGCTATCCGATACAACGATAATCCCTCTACTACGATAATATTTCGTGGTTCCGGTGAACTCACATAGGAATTAATGTTGTCCTTCTCTCAATATTGCGATATTCTCTACAGCAATAAACTCCCGTAAAACGATATTTTTTTTTAAATTTTCAACCCCCCCCCCCCCTTTATTACGATAATTTGGTTTTTAAATAATGAAAAATATCTTATATTTTATCAACTTTTGCCCTTTTTTCGGTTTTTCCGAACAAGAGAAGACTTACTGCTAATTGCGTACTTATTCCTTTTTACCACCGCAAGAATTACTAAAAATGTTACATACCCATTTTTGAACTTCAAGTTTTAGTAAGAACAGCAGATAAATCATATTAACAAAATGCTCAAGGAATCCAACAAAATGGTGATAAGAAACAGAGTTATAGTACAACAAATTAAAAATTCCTTTTTTAAATCTATAATAATTGAACTCAATCCTAGGACAGGAGAATGACATGAAACCTGGGGACAAACTTTAAAATGACGTACCTTGATTATTTAAATAATTAAATTTAGTTCAAGGATGTTCTTTTACACCTTTAAGTATGCTTAATTTAGTACTACAAATTAGATTTGTGGAATGTTGATATAACATTTTTAAGCCACTTAAGTATATTTGAGAAACGAATGGGGACACGCCAAAAGAGTGACTTTCTGGTTTTTCAAAAAAATTTCTAGCCAAAAATAAATGAGTTATTGTTTTAATAGGAATGGAATAACATCGAAAAAGTTATTTCTAACTATTAAAAAAAAAAAAGAAAAAAAAATTCTAGGCCAAACAATCCTTTGTGTTAGGCTCCTGGGACATAATATTGTTAGGATTTCGGAAAATAACCCAAATACATTTAAACTTAGGTAGTGCATATACTATAAATAACTACTAATTTTGACTACTAATTTAATGATAACTACTAATACTAATTTTGTCTGACCGGTCCAAATTTAGAGTAGTTTTTTGTGAAATATTGCATTAAAAAGATACTCTCATAAGATGTACAGTGGCTCCCAAAAGTGGTCGTACACCTTGAAATTTTGTAGTAAAACTAAATTAACGCAAAACTAAATTCGAATATGAAGTCCTTTTTTTTTCACATCACAACTGATTTTATTTTTGAAATTTGTCAAAAAACGAAGAGATAGAGAAACACTACGCCACAAAAGTCGCCGTACGCTGAAATATTTTGGAATAAATTCATGATAAAAATTTTCATAGGTCATTTTTTAAAATTATTTTTGCATTGTGTTGACACTATAGAGTCATTTGACTTGAATTTTTTGTGCATTTTTCCCCTAATATTCTGCTTATTATTTTTAAATGGCTGGTATTCGTGAAAAAGCAACAAAGAGCATTCGAAATTTGATTTTCCCCCCTCACAGTAGTGGTTAATTGGTTTGAAATGTCTCTAAATTAGTTAATGTATACCATTCTATAGTAAAGTGCTTAATAAAATACTTTTGAGAACGGAATCGGATCAAAAGCAAGATTAGAAAAAGTCAACCGGCAAAGCTAACAAAACATGATCGGAGATTTACTGTTAAAAAAATATGAAAAATACACATTTGAGTGCTGTAAAAGTTTCTGCAGAATTCAATGAAAAATTTTGCGTTTAATTTTCTCGTAAAATTGTTCGCCAAGTTCTCTGATTAGCTGTATCAAATAAGACCTTTTCCCGCAGAAATTTTCTCGTTCTTGCGAAAAACAGAAAACTTACGCTTTCCGCTGCAAAATCAATGATAAATAAGCTCAAAATGTTTTGGAATAACAACTTACTTACAGATGAAAATGAATTCAACATTTTAGGTTAAATTGTTGTAATTGTAAACAGAAGAAAAAATGAGGAATTTAATCTTAAAACTAAGTTGGATTAGTTTATCAGGACGGTGAAGGTGTTCTTGTGTGAGGGTACATATATCAGCATCAGGACTTGTTAGTTTGGAATTTTTCGATGAAATAGTGTATCATGCTGTTCATTTGAATATTTTGAAAAACAATTTTCAACTATTAGCCCAAAATTTGGCTATCGGGAACAACTTTGTATTTTATCAAGATAAAGATGAGAAGCACACGGTTTTCAACGTTTGCGTCTGGTGCCTAAAAAATTGTCCTTAATCTTAGAAATATCTCCTCAATCCCCAGATTTAAACTTAATGTAGCATATTTAGAGATATCTGGTGGCTAGATTACGAAAATACGGCATTGAAACGAAAAGCGAACTAGAAACAGTAAGACTCGAAGTGCGGTTGAACACTTACTCAGAAATTGCACAAAAAAAGAAAGGAAGAACAATGAAATCTATTCTCAGACGTTTAAAAGGTGTTGTTGGTATACTGCACGAACTTAGTAAAAAGTTAGATTATTTTTCTAATATATAGATATTTTTTCAAAGTGTACGAAGACTTTTGTGAGATAAAGTTTCTAGCACTTTTTGATTTTTGATTTCTTAAAAATCAAGTTTTATTATGTTATTAAAACTTTTCATGCAGTTTTGTTGAAAATAGATCATAGATCTTATAATTAAATACCTATTCCAAAATATTACTTTTAACCAATGAATAGGGGCGTATTTCATTGAAAATCGTAAGTGTATGAACACTTTTGGGAGCCACTGTTTAGGAATTTCATTCGGAAAATTGAAAAGTAACCCCATCTGAATGGTATAAAACCGGGGCGCCCCTGCAGGCATTACACTTAACAGATAGGTACTTACCAATCATTGTCTTTTGCCTTTTTGAAGACGGTTCCGTGGGATGTTGATAGTGGCACCTGGATGTTGATGGTGGTTCAGTCGATAAAAAATGCTCAGGTTCATTTGATGTAGAAGGTTTGCTACATTTTCCCGTTTTAAGCCACCTCTCCATAGTTGTAATCGAATGTGTAAAAAAAGTATAATAACCAAAATAGAAGCGCTCTTCAGGTCACTACTCTCAAAGAAATCAAAAGATCACATGAAATTATCTTAATTTTTCTTGCAACTTTTCCCAACAGAAGAAGCGTATTTTATTTCTGTCTTTTTTTCTGGTCATCTTGAGCTTCTTTTTTCGTTGGTCAATTGGAAGTGACATCACATTATCCATCTTTCTGCTGGCTTACGATTTGCTTTTGAAATTACTCCTTAATTTTTAGACTCCTCCCCTTTTTTTCCTGTAACATAACGCTTTTTCGGTCAAATTTGAGATGCCGCAAACAGACTTAAGAAACCTCGCTTCGGCGAGGTACTTTGAAGCCATGTGTTGAATAGTTTTAAACACATGAAGCGTCCTTTCCCTTTCTACCCCAAATTTAGCCTTTGACCAGAAAAGTGGTCTTCTAAATTTCTTAGCATCCTTTGGCCACGGTGTTCTTGCCAGCTGCAAAAAACCGCCAAAGAGGTCTGGTGTCTCATTTCGTTTGGGTAACATTGGGGTCGATATAAATTGAATCGAATTGGAGAAACAAACACTGCAAAACTCGAAACAGAACCTTGCAAGCGCCGAGAAACGAGATAAGAAAGAAAGGAGCCGAAACTCAGATCCCCCTCTTTTGCTGACTTATTAGCGCTTTAAGCGCGAGAGCCGAAAAAAAGGGGGGCGGGAGGGGAATTGTCCATCTGATTTCAGTACCTCAAAGTTGTCCAGTTGTTTCCCCCCAAATAGCAACAAATACGCTGGAATCACTTCCAAGCTGGGAACGCCGGGGTCACGACTTATGTTTTCAATACGGGACCGGACATAGGGCATAGGATACTTTTTGTGAGTTAAGGCAGGGCTTCCTGCCATGGTTAAGGGATCCCCCTGTTAACAAGTTATTATCCCGCTAACACATCTCTACTCTGTGAATGGTTGACATTGCACTCGGAAGAAAGTGTCACCTTTCTTGCATCCTCCACTGAAGCTATGCTGAGAGCAGAGCAATGCTTTGTCATTGGATTTCACTTTCCGTTCACTTTACACATCGCCTATTTTGTTTTACAGTTCTTTTTTTCGATGTTCATTTCGTTTTGTTTGATATGAATTAAACATGGTAAATTATGTATTATGCAACTGTTCAAAGTGTTTTTTTTTTTTTGTCAAAACAATAATAATTTCCTCCAAAATAATGAATTTCATCTTGACAATTATCGATGGAGTCCAAATTTCAAATATTGAGGGGGTCCGGTTCTCAAATATTGGGGGGTCCGGACCCCTTGGACCCCCCCCCCCCCGGCCACGACGCCCATGCTCGTACTAGAGCGGGATTAAGTGAATCTGAATCCAGCTTTTGTTGTAAAAAACGCTGCTTATTTTGTGGCGAGAAAGCGGATGTAGAGGCTGAGAAGAACAAAACGCAGAATTATCGCAGTAAAATTCATAAATTTTCTACACTTGCATTTAAAGAA